>NC_061114.1:33528652-33714352 GCF_002878395.1 Capsicum annuum
AGTTGTGGTAACCTTTCAAGAGTGGATAGGCTGAGGGTTGGGTCTTGAAACATAGGGACCCTTTAAGGTAAATCCATAAAGCTTGTGAAGTCTCTTAGAAATAAGAGGATCAATATTATGTGTGTCTATGAAACCAAGTGGGTAGGGTCTAAGGCTAAGGATGTGGATGGTTACAAGTTGTGGTACTCAGGAAATGAGAGGCATAGGAATAGAGTAGGCATCTTAGTAGATGAAGAACATAGAAGGCAGGTAGTGGAGCCTAAGAGGGTCAGTGGTAGGTCGATCACTATTAAATTGGTCATTGGGGGGTTTACTCTTAATGTATGTAGTGTTTATACGCCGTATGTGGGCTTAGAGTAGGACGAGAAAAAGTGGTTTTGGGAGGCTTTGGATGAGGTGGTGAGAGGCATGCCTAGATCTAAGAAGATTGTTGTAGCAGGGGATTTCAATGGGCACATTAGGGTATTACTGAGAAGATATGGCGATGTGCATAGAGGGTTCGATTTTGGGGAGACGAATGAAGAAAGGGCTGCTTTGTTGGATTTTTTAGGGGCTTTTGGGATGGTGGTAATAAACTCGAGCTTTCTGAAGAAGGAGGATCACCTGGTTACCTTCTGAAGCATGATGGCCAAGATTCAGATTGATTTGTTACTGCTTAAGAAGAGGTATAGGGCGCTGTGTAAGGATTGTAAGGTCATTCTGAGTGAGAATATTTTGACCCAGCACAGGCTTTTGCTTATGGACCTGGGTATAAAGAAGGATAAAAAAAGAAGTGGCAAAGAGGATCGACACATAATAAACAGGGGTGGCTTGACGCCAATGACTATGCTAGAGATAGAGAAGAAGGTGGCAGAAATGAAGGTATGAGAGGGTAGGGGGACATGGATGGTATGTTGGATAGGGATGCTAGGTGCATCAAAGAGACTGCTAGAAAGGTGTTGGGTGTTTCGAGGGGCCAAGCTGGATAACATCAAGGGTACTGGTGGTGGAGTGAAGAAGTTAAGAAGAATATGAAGACTAAGAAGAGGGCCTATGGTAAGTTGGTTGAGAGTAAATATAAAGAGTAAAAGTGGGTAAATAGGGAGCAGTACAAGTTAGCTAGGAAGGAGGCTAAGTTAATAGTTATAGCTACTAAGACGGCAATGTTAGAGAGCTTGTATGTGGGGTTAGAGGAGACATGTAGAGAAAAAAGATTGTATAAGATTGATAAGGCTCAGGAGAGAAAGGGTCGTGACCTCGATCAAGTAAAGTGCATTAAGGGGGAGGATGGTAGAGTGCTGGTGGAGGACGTTCACATTGAGAGAAGATGGTAGTCGTATTTTCATAGTCTTTTGAATGATGAAGGGGACAGAGACATTGTCCTAGGGGAACTGGAGTACTCATAGAAGTGTCATGATTTTAGCTATTATAGATTCTTTAAGGTGGAGGAGGTCAGATAGGCTATTAACAGGATGCGAAGGGGTAGGGCAACGGGGCCTGATGAGATTTCAGTGGATTTTTGGAAGTTTTCTAGTGGGGATGGGTTAAGGTGGTTGACTGAATTATTTAGAGATATTTTCAAGACTGCAAAAAATCCCGAGGCTTAGAGATAGAGTACTATAATTCCTTTATATAAGAACAAAGGTGACATCCAGAGTTTCAACAACTATAGGGGTAGTATGTTATTGAGTCATACTATGAAGATCTGGGAGAGAGTAGTCTAGCGGAGGTTGAAGAGGATAGTGTCTATCTCAAAAAATTAGTTTGGATTTATGCCTGGTCGCTTGACGACAGAGGTAATTCACCTGGTGCGTAGACTGGCGATGTGTGAGTAGATGCTAACATATTTGAGGCTTTTAACTCTAAATAATTGCAAATTCTTCAGCAACTTTTGGTTATTTTTGATCGTTTTCTTGTGATATTGCAGTTGTAGCAAGGATGGGAGGAAAACATAGGAAAGATGAACAAGATAAGTAAAATCTGGTACAAGTGAGTTGATATGAGTTTGACGGCATTTCTTGAAAGCCGTCAGAGATGTGGTAAGCTACTAGAAAAAGGCGTCAAGAAAAATAGTGGGGAAGAGTTGCTAGATGAGAGTGACGACATTCTCAATATGTCATCACAAGTGTGGTAAGCCGTCAGAATATGCCGTCAGAGTGAGGCAGAACATGGTGAAATAAGCTAAAGGTTTGACGACATTTGCTACACGCCGTCACAAGTGTGGTAAGCCATCACAGGACATCGTCAGAGTAAGGCAGAATAGGTAAAGATGGTATGACTTCTGACGACATATTTGAGACACCGTCAGAAGCCTGACGACCAACACTAATATGGCGTCACCTAAATCCGAGCCCAGCTGTGATTTTGTTATTTTATTTCCTTAATTAGGCTTTAGTATAAATAGTAGTTTTTAGGGTTTTTAAGGAAGGAAGTTTTCATTATTTAGAACAAGAATTTTGGAGGGAGAAATACATATATTTTTCTCTTTTGCTAATTATTTTTAGTTTCTTTCTTATCAAATCTTCTTGGGTTTCTAACTTGGGATTTAATTGAAGAAATTACTTGTTGTTTTCCATCTATATGTAAGTTGATTATTATCATCATGAATTCAACTTGTGATTTCTTTCATCAAATCATGAGCGGCTGATTCCATTAGTCGGGGTTATGGGATCTAAGGATTAGGGTTTGATATGATGCTAGGTGTTTAACGGATTCAAGGAGTAGTAGAACATCTTGAAATTTTGTGGTTTTAACTGAAATCTAGTGGTTGCAAACATTATATTATGCATTAGGTTTTATTTGTTTCTAACGGAGAAATAGACTAGAGGACGAGAATTATCAACAGGGAATAGGAAGATACCAACCTTCTATTTAATGATTAATGCCGTAACTGGATTAATCTACCTGAGATAACATCTTTTTGGATATAGATAAATTATCTAAGTTTGAGAGAATTAGATAATAAATTGTCTGGTGAGGTTGAGAGATAAGTCAGATAGTATCATAGTCAGGGATATTCTATTGTTCTACTCATTCCGATGGTCTCTAGTATTACCTAGTATCTGTCAATACCTGAAACCTTTGGTGATCATAACTCTGGTTTCCCATTTATATTGATAACAACACTATAATTCAGAAAGTAAAGAATGATTCATTATGAACTTTAAACACCCATCTTTCGAAAACAATAAACTACCAGTAAAGTATTTCGTAAACAAATTGATGTTCACACCCTATTCCCTGTGGGATTCGACCCCAACCTAGTTGGGTTTTATATTAACAATGATCGATTACACCCATTCAAGAGTGTAATTTGAGCATTATCAAAAATGGCACCTTTACCGGGGAATACAATTGTAGACTGAAAATTTTGTGTGCAAAAATTTGCTGATAGTTCAGTTTCCTTGATTTATGCTCGGTTGTTGTTTTTGTTTATTTACAGGATATTTACTTTCAGTTGCACTAAGAAATACCTAATTCAGAACTCCATCACATAAGCAGAATGGCAGTACGACTACTGTGGTATGAGGCTGAAGAGGATGATGATGTGGATGGAGCAGGTGCAACGAGCGCGATCATTCTACCACTATTGGCACCAAGAGCAAAGTTCAATATCACAAGAACAATGATCCATCTTTTAAATATGAAAGGGTTGTTTGGAGGCCTTCCTAAAGATGACCTCAATCTACATCTGGTGAAATTTGTCACCATTTGCAAATCCTTTGATAACTCGGGGGTGAGCCAGAGTGCTATCCGATTGAGGTTGTTACCATTGTCTCTGTCTGGCAAGGCAATATTATGGCTAAATTAGTTGATACATAAAATTATTACAAGAAAGGTCCCTCAAAATTGAAACATACATGGTGGAAAAAAGACTTCCAAAGATTGGGGATCTTTCAAATGAGAAAGGGTTTGAGCCACTTAAGGGAATTAGGGATGGCTGTGTGAAATTACAAAACAACACTTGGGCATAATCCTACATTTCCTTGATCATGTGCACTGGTCTTCGATTGTGACTACCGCTACCATGGTAAGATCACCGCAATTGCAGTATTTTGATCTGGCTTGACTGGTCGCAATTGTGACCCGCAGACTGCAATTATGGTAACTGAGGTTGGTTCCTTCTCAGATCCTTCATCTATACTTTCTTTCTCCTTTTTGATCCTTTTTAGGTCCAATCCTCATCTTTCCATGTTATAATTGTTATGCCTGCAAAATATGGAAATAGGTGCATTTAATCCCAACTATGTCTCATTTATACATTCAAATCATAGTAGTGTGCACAAATATTTAGTGTAGATGAGTGTTAAATTCACCACTCATTAACAATCCTAATGAAAAGACTTGAATCTCACCTAAGCATGATAAAGGTTCTCATCTGACCTTCGTTTGATGCTCAAATTCTCACTGTGAAGTCTCTCAGTCTTGCCAGATAGAAAGAATCATATGAGGAACTTCCGACCAAAGTCATCTTAATTTGAGATTAAATTGGCCGGCACAACGTTTAACCACTTCTTAGGTCCCCCCAATAATGAAAAAGGGAAGAGTGTCAGCCTCACATAATCAGCAGACATTCCCATGGGGATGAATGTATCAGCGATCTCCAAAAAGTTCAGCAAGTGTTCTTATTGATCTTCATGTGATAGCCCAATGAATTGTCAAATGCTATGCAAGATCTGCACCACATTCAGCTTTATCTCAAATATACCTCCAGAAGCTAGTTTTTAATAAGAGAAGTCAAATTCGTCACAAGTGGGATTGCCACTTTGTGAACTATGCTGTGGGCTAGTGGATCCTCAGCCATAGATGTAGGATTATCTTGGTCTTTATTGATTTGCAGTATATGGTAGAAAAGGACTACTTCTCCCCTTCTTTGGTGTAATCGTTGCTATGGTGCATGGTCGGGTTTAACCAACTCCTTATTTCTTAACAACTTACTATTATGTTAACTTGTTCGTGCAAAGTCAGAACTAAGACCAAGTGAAAAGAACCAAAGAAATCCAAAAACAAAAACTAAAATTAAATTATTTACAAAAGTAGAAGTCCCTAACAACGACCCCAAAAACTTGTTGCACCCCAGTGTACATGTAAGTGTAGTTGGTCTTACCAAGTAAGATAATGGCCTTTTACAAGCCAAGTATCAATCCCTTAGAGACTTGTGTTGACGACTATCCTATTCAAGTTCACCGTTGAGATTAACTTAGTGCAAATATAACCACGAGAGTTTGAAAGTTATAACTAACAATAAAGTAAACAATGCTATAAAGTAACGTTCTTGGAATATCAATAAGGATAAACCCAGGTTAAGGCTTTGCGAACACTAATACTATGCTATTGAACTTCATTGGTTATGTTACTTTTGTTGGTTATTGATTCACGCGGTTGCTATTATTACTATGGTCTTTCAAACCTCTAATCACCTATCGAACCTCAACCCACAACTACATTGTTGAGCGGGGATGTGAATAAATGCATTTATATTTCATCCCACAGGTGAACCAAATAGGTCACTTTGGTGTATTTTTATCCTAAGTATATTCCTATCGTAAGTGCAAATTATAACTTCATTTTGTTGAAGATTACAATACTAATTCATTTACCTAATGTTCTATCCTCTTATTCCTTCTTTCGGGCTCACAAGATGACAATGGATGTATTCTAAGGATTGAGAAACCTTAAAATAGTAATTAAAATGATAAATAAGTAACCAAATATAATAAATAGTCAAAACCAAATCAATTCATAGCAATAGTAATCACGTTCTTGGCCTTAACCCCATAAAGGGTTTTTTAGCTGCTCATGGACATAACCATAATCACGATAGATGAATACATGATAAAATGCATAAACAAACAAAATTAAAGGAATAAAAACCCTATTTGGAGTGTTATACAGGATCCCACAAAGATCCAAGGTTGTCCAAGGTATTCTGCATCATGTTTATGTGTCCTATTTATAGGAGGTCAAATCTTCCAATTTTTAGATAGGGTCCGCGTCACCCCCTCTTTTAGCTAGGGTCCGCGTCAATGAAACAATTTTTGAACAAAGTTATGCCTTAGAGCTTCAACATATCAATATACACAAAACACCATCACTTTCACACGATTTAACCAACACCATTTTCCATCAAGTAAGTTGTAAAACAATGGCCACACAACTAAACGACGTTAGTCATGAACAATTCAATCACATACAAAATCTCAAAGTACTGCAACAATGGTGTCAACTATAATAATGATGTTTATCTACCCAAGATTCTCAAAACCTCCCTTTGACATAGCCATGGCAAGAATTTAATCCATAATCCTCAAGAAACCAATTAACAATTATAACATAAAGTGAAAACATCAAAGGATTAAGAAAGAAAAACTTACCTTAAAGATAGAAAATTGAAGAAATAAAGGGAGAATTGTTGAGATTATGAAGCAAAGATGAATCTTAAAGGACAAAGGGAATGTTGAAAGTAAAAACTTGTATGGCTTAGGGGTGAAACAAGGGTGAATTTGGGCATTTAGGGAGTGGAATCTATCTAAAGAATGAATTCTGGGTTGGGTTAAACCTATTAAAAGTGGGATACTAAGATAAATTTGGAGAGGTGTGCGGCACACAACTCATCGTACAAGTTTAATTGTACGTTGCATTTAGCATAGCACAAGAGAGACTATGCGCATATGCATTATGGTGTGCAGTGCACATGTTATTGCATAAGTGCATGTAGGCGGCGCTCAAGAAATCGCACAAGTTGAAGTGTGCGGTGCATAAGGTATTGCCTAACCTAAATAGTGAACATTTGCGGTATGGTTGGAGCCGCATATGTTGTCGCACAATTTGGTATGTACGATGCACAACCTAACACTTAAATTAACTTAAGTGACGCACAAGATATCACCAACATGAACCAGTGAGCATGTGAGATTGGGGTGGCGTCGCACATGTTATAGTCTACATCAAGGTATGCAACGCACATCCTATTGCTCAAGCTAAGTTAGGTACCGCACAAGGTAATTCCTATGTGTAAAGCAATGGGCTTAGGCTAAGTGTTAGGCGACACCTTTATCATATTCAATGTAAACTTGGGCGTCACACCTTATAGTATACTTAAACTTGGATGTCATGCGCCCCATTCTCTATATGAATCATGAATCGAGTCTTACATTTGACCACTCCAAGTTACCTATAATGTTCCTGTTACTCCTAACTTACCACATTTAGTATGGCTCACTTTCAAACCGAAATTAGAACCTATCAACTTTTTAGTTCTTTGAACACGAAAACTTAATAAAAAATAATTAAAAATAATTAGAAGGGTGGGTTGCCTCCCACCAAGAGGCTGATCTTTCAGCTTCCTGTTGGTTAGCCATTCTTTAAATGAGATGGAGTTTAGGATTGAAGGGTAATAATGATTGTCCTAAACTTCTGGATTGAGGCATAAACAACAATGAGCCTGTAACGAACAAAAATAACAAATAAACATAAAATAAAAAAATTGACTAATAGTCAATTAGCACACATAAACACAATCGATAACCGTATTCCCCAGCAACGGTGCAAAAATTTGATACGCCCAAATTATACCTCTCTTACGAGAGCGTAAGTGGTCATTGTCAAATATATAACCCAACTAGGTTGGGGTCGAATCCCATAGGGAATATGGTTCCAATTAAGATGTATGTAAATTAGTTGACTTTTAATCATTCATTTTCGTAAAATAAAATAAGGGGTTTGATTCAGATCACAAATTTATAGTTTTAGAGTAACAAGATGAGAAATGTGTAGTATTTGAATCTAGAGAAATAGCAAGCTAGAGTTATGTCCACATTGTAGTTGTTAATGATTTCTAGGTCTAGGTTTTACTAATTCATACATGTATCATGCTTACAGAAAAATATATTGTATTTGATAACATAATCCTAGTGTTTCTCAACCAACAAGGACTAATTCACTTTAGTTCTCTTGAATCAAAAGTGTTTACAAAAAACAATATGAAATCTCCAAGTAGTTAATCCTGTTAAGGCATTAACATATGAAATAAGGGTTGAAAATCCTATTTTCTTATCACTACTCTCTTTTCTAAATCTCAACCTTTCTATTGAATAAGTTGAGTTTTAAGGCACATCCTCTATGTTTGCAACCACGAGAATTCAAGATAAACGAAGAGAGTATGATATAAGCAGATCATTACATGATGAATTCAAAAACCCAAAATAATATATTGTATGTTACAAGGCTTTCATAACAGTAACTAATAAACTTAGCTACTCATGAATAAAATGGGAATCACAATAGAAATATTCATCATACCAAAAAGTAAACACAATCTTGGCAGAGAATACAAAGTAGCGTTTCTCCCTTGGTGCTAAACTACCACTCCCAGTGCAAAAGTAATACAGTATATCGAATGAATCATAAAAATTCAGCATCAAGTCTTTTTAGTAATCTTTTCTCTCATAATTGCCTTCAAGACCCTAAACTAATTATAAATGATAAATTAGTCTTGGACATAGTTTCTAGGCACCACATTTGGTCCAACAAGCTATTTTTCTCTTGTGTGATTTGTCATCCCTTTTTTGTAGTCCCATCATATCTTTATCTAACTCATTAATACCTGAAATCATGCTAATCACATAGGTTAGCTCAATTACGTCAAAGTAGAGTAAAAACATAAGAAAATAGGAATTTTGTTCTCAAAGTATAGCTAAAATATGAGTATGTTACAGGTAAATACAACCAAGATTAATATTTTTCCAGTCTTATAAAACTTGATTTGGAATTGGTATTAACCTCAACCCACTTGCATAATTGACTTTAAAATATGGTTTTGCCCACTTATCTAAACTATTGCATTGAATAATTAGTTAATGGAAAATTTATGGTTTTACAAGGACTTGCTGGACAAGTTTTGGTTTAAAATGGAATGGGGGTTGTGGAATTCCCCTAGGGTAAATAGATAAATCAAATGGCATAACTAAATAAGCTTGCAAGCATAGTTGGTATGATGGTACCAATAAAATATGACTTGATGGATTATTCTTTGGTTTAATAATTGGGTAGTGTGTACAAATATTTTAATTAGGTTTAAAAGAAATTATGTAGCTTGCTCTAAAGGTGTAGGTTTTGAGGGGGAAGGGATAATACTAAAAACCATATTTTCCAGTGTGAGGTTCATGATGATCGTGTGTACAGTTCATACTTGATATATTCATATATATATCCTAGAATAGAATGGGGTTAGGGTATTCCTTGACTTTCCTTGGATATCTCCAATTCATGCATCTAACTTGCATTGGGGCCCTTTTGGTGGGTGGAGACAAACCCATATAGCCCATCGGTATTTGTAGGATGGACGGACTTATATTATCTAGGTTAATGATTTTTTACTTCATGCTAAACCCGATACCCTATCCATGCATCATTCTATATGTATGTATGTATGTATGTGAACATATACATAGATTTTGGATTAAGTTTTGAAATGGTATTATTTTATCCCTACCACGAGTTACATGCTAGTGCTCACCCATCTAACCATCCACAGATACTACATCCTTTTATTATGTAGGGTCCTTGGGTTTTTTATTGACTTGTGCAATATTAGGTAATTGGGCATGTTGTTTGGTTTACAGTAAAGTGGTGATCTTCCATCCTCTAGATATTTTAGTCATTCCATCGGTTACTTTCCATATTTTAGAATTAAAGAGTTCATATTAACATTATCATTGTCATTATCAATGTCATGGTCAGGGGCATGTCCTAACCTAATTTAATATTCCATTTGGTTTAGTGGTTTTTGTGGACAATATATATGGAGTGGATTGTGTTGAGGACTCTTAGATCCTTTTTGTCATTGATTTATCTATCTTTTTATATGTTTGAAACTTATTCACTACTAGTTATATTGTGTTCTGATTGGCTAAGCTAATGGGGGTGGTCCCTGGTCCTTGGTGGACTTGAGATACCCGTCATGACTAGGCCATGGTTTTGGTCATGACAAGCTTGGTATCAGATCCTGGGTTCATGGTCATTGGGTGTCTAAAAATCTTTTTCAAGTAGATTTTCTTTTATGGGTGTGTAGTATGCCACACTCATAAGGGAAAGGCTTCAAGGAATTTAGGAATGTTTCCCTTTCTTGTAATCTATTTTTCAGCTATATAGTCTAAGGTCTTGAAAACTCTCTAATTTTATGTTTATTCATATTTCATATCATGCCTCCCCAAAGACATGATGCTCATAGAAATACCTCTATCCTACATAAGGATAATATGGATAAAACTCGCCCTATTTATGAAATTTAGACCAAATCTAGGGCCTTTTCTCCTAACTGTACTGCCCCTCATTGAGTTTTACGGATCAATGCTAGTCCTTCTTGAGCTTCTAAAGCTGATGAATTTCATACCCCACTACCCCAAAGAGACATTTCTAATACCGAGTATCATTGATCTATTTATCTACTAACTCATTTACTGACTTTCCAGTCTTTCCAGTCTGAGTATGTTGGTTCTATTGCTCCTTCTTTTGAGGTCACTAGAGTTGGCCGGTTCATGGGGATGAATCCTCAGACCTTTACAAACTCTAAGGTTAAGGAGGATTCTTAAGTGTTTGTTGATGAAATGGATAAGATATTTATGGTAATGCATGCTATTGATGTAAGGTATGTGGTGTTTTACGAATATCAATTAAAGGATTTGGCATATTAATGGTATGCAAAGTAGGAGCATTCTAGGAGTTAGGATGCTGAGCAGGTTATATAAAAGGAGTTTTCTGGTACTTTCCTTTATTATTTCATTCCTCGGGAGTTGAAGGAGGATAAGGTGGAAGAGTTATTGAATATGAGGCAAGGTAGGATGAATGCAAAAGAATATGCCTTGAAGTTCCATTACTCGCTATGCTTCAGAGTTGGTATCTAGTATGAGGACTAGGATAAGGAAGTTTACTTTGGGTTTATCTGATGGCTTGGTGTAAGAGTGTAAGGCAGAAATGCTAAATAGTTACATGGACATATCTAGTCTTGTGGTTTATATGGACTAAGTTGAGGATGAGACAAAGAAATAGGAAGAGATTGGGGAAATCTAGAGTAAGAAATTTAGGTATTCAAAGTAGGGTGGAGGTGAAAAAGCTAGTGTAAGGGATGATTGACAGTAGAGCAAGAAGAATACTTTGGGGAAACTCTGGTGCATGTTTGATGGCTAGTGCTCCTTATCCTAAGATGTTTGGTGATTTGTGCTTCTAGGCTAAAATTGGTTTTAAGATGTAGGGTGCCCAGTTATAGGCTAGTGGAGCTTAGTCAGCCCCACCTTATCCTCCTTGTCAATTTTATGGTTAGCTTTATCTTGGTTATTGGGATGAGGAAAGTAACTTGTGTTATAAATATGGCCACCCTAGTCATATTTAGAGGAACTGTCCTCCAGCCAAGGTATCTACTAGGGCTAATAAAGTTCTAATTGCCACTTCACCATATCTTGCACTAATAAGTGCTACTTTTGATATTGGCTCTGGAAGAAATTATCTTTATACTCTTTCCACCCGTTAGGAATCTGAGACATCTCCGATGTTGTCACTGGTACGTTAAAACTTTTTTTGTGATGTGTATTATCTGCTTGATTCAAGTTTTATCCTTTCTTATATAACCCCTTATGTGGCTGTTCATTTTGGTTTTGGTCTCGAGAGTATTTCTGAGCATTTTTCCTGTGTCTACCTTGGTGGGTGATTTTTTCTTGGCTATAAAGGTTTATAGGAGTTGTTTGGTTTCTATCTTTCATATGGAGACCTTGGTGGATCTGGTAGAGTTGGATATGGTCGACTTTGATGTGATTTTGGGGATGGATTGGCTCTTTTTATGGTATATTTCCTTGGATTGTAGGACCTATGAGGTTAGTTTCCAACTTTTTAATAAACCCTTAATTGAATTGAAGGAAAGCTCCTTAGTACCTAAGGGGAGGTTTATTCATATCCTAGATCCTAAAAGTTGATTTCTAAAGGGTTTTTATATCATATAGTTTAGTTTAAGAATTGTAGTTCTGAGGATCCCTCTTTACAATTTATCTCGATGGTCAATAAATTTTCTAAAGTTTTTCTCGATGATCTTTCGGGCATCCTTCTCGATAGGGAAATAGATTTTAGAATTGTTCTTTTATTGGAAACCCATCCTATCTCTATCCCTCCATATAGAATGGCTCTAGTAGAGTTGAAAGAACTTAAGGAGAAGTTAAAGGAACTTCTTAATAAGGGTTTCATCTATCCTAGTGTCTCTCCGTGGGGTGCTTCTGTGCTTTTCATATGTCAAAAAGTTAGGTCTTTTCGGATGTGCATAGACTATCAGTAGTTAAATAAGGTGACGATGAAGAATAAAAATCCTCTTCCTAGGATTGATAATCTCTTTTACCAGTTTCAAGGTGCTATATACTTCTGTATGATTGATCTTTGATAGGGTTATCATCAGTTGAAGATTAGGCAGGCAGATATCCCTAATACTACTTTTTGAGCTCGATATGGTCATTATGAGTTTTTGGTTATGGCGTTAGTTTGACTAATGCTTCAGCTACATTTATGGGTCTCATGAACTGGGTATTTAAGCAGCTTTTGGATTTCTTTGTTATAGTTTTTATTGATGATATCTTGGTGCATTCTAAGAGTTAGGAGGACCATGTCAATCGCCTCTGAGTAATGTTGCTAACTCTTAAGGATTAGTGATTGTATGCTAATTTTTTGAAGTGTGAGTTTTGGTTGAATATTGTAACCTTTATAGGTCATGTTGTTTCCAATAAGGGTATCATGGTAGATCCATAGAAAGTTAAGGTGGTTATGAAGTGGCCTAGACCCATGACTCCAATCGATATTCGGAGCTTCTTGATTTTAGCTGGGTATTATAGAAGGTTTATGTAGAGCTCCTCTTGTATTGCTACTTTGTTGATTAGGTTGACTCAGATAAAGGTGGATTTTTGGTTCTCCAATGCTTGTTAGGGTCACTTTGAGAAACTGAAGGTTAAGTTGACTTCTGAGCTAGTTTTGACCCTACCAGAGGGAATTAATGGTTTTGTTCTTTATTTTGACGCATCTCATATAGGAATAGGTTATGTGTTGATACAGTATGGTAAGGTTGTAGCTTATGCTTCTGGGTAGCTGAACATCCATGAAAGTAATTACTAACTCATGATCTAAAGTTAGTGGTTATGGTGTTTGCATTAAAGATTTGGCACCATTATTTTTATTGGGTGCACGTTGATATTTATTCATATCATAAAAGCTTGCAGTATATGTTCACTCAGAAGGAATTAAATCTCAGATAGAAGAGATAGCTTGAATTACTCAAGGACTATGATATAAGTATGCATTATTATCTAGGTAAAGCTAATATGGTTGTTAATTCTCTTAGCAGGTTGTCAATGGGGATCTTATCTCATGTAGATGAGTAGAAAAGAGGATTGGTGAAGGATATTCATCGGTTGTATAACTTAGGATTTTTTTTTGAACTCTAAAGATGGAGAGGTATGTATTCAAGAAGTGATTACATCATCTCTTGGTGTTGAGGTGAAGGAAAAATAGGTTTTGGATCTTATTCTTATTCAGATTAAGGCTGATATTAGTAAACAAAAGGTTATGGTTTTTGAGATTGGTGGTGAAGGTATCTTGAGGTGCCAAGGTAGGTTATGTGTTCCTGATGTTAATGGGTTGCGATGAAGGATATTGAATGAGGCTCATGATTCAAGGTATACAGTTTATCTGGGTTTGACAAAGATGTTTCATTATTTGAAAGTGATTTATTGGCAGAACAATATAAAGAGGTATGTGGCTAACTTTGTGGATAAGTATATGGTGTGTTAGCAGGTGAAGGTTGAGCACTTGAGGCCTGGCGGTATGTCTTAAGAGATAGAGTTGATGTGTGAATGTGGGAGATGATTAATATTGATTTTGTTATAGGCTTTCTGTGGTCTCAAAATCAGTATGATTTGATTTGGGTCATTATGGATAGGATGACTAAGTCTGCTCATTTTTGTCTATGAGGACTATTGACTCTCGAGAAGATTATGCTAAGTTATTCATTGAGGAGATAATTAGATAGCATGGGGGCTGGTGTCTATTATTTTGGTTCATGGTATGCAATTCTCTTCTCACTTCTGGCATTCATTTCTGGAAATTTTAGGGACTAAGGTGAACCTTAGCAGCGCTTTCCACCCTCAGAAGGATGAAAAAATGGGAAAGTGAAACAAATTATTCAGACTTTGAAAGATATGCTAAGGGATTGTGTGATCAATTTTTAGGGAAGTGGGGTGGATCATCTACCTTTTATTGAGTTTCGGTATAATAGTATATCACTTTAGCATTGGAATGGCTTTTTTTAAGGCTCTTTATTGTAGGAGGTGTAGATCTCCAATTGGGTGGTTTGAGGTTGGTAAGACTAGATTATTCAGTATGGACTTTGTTAACCAATCCATGCAGAAGGTAAAGGTTATTAGGTATAGGTTTATGACTACTCCTAGTTGCCAAAAGTCATACGAGGATGTGAGGTGAAGAGAGTTGGAGTTCAAGGTTGGCGATTAGGTATTCTTGAAGGTACCTCCTATGAGAAGAATAATGAGGTTTGGGAAGTATGGGAAGCTCAATCCCCATTATGTTGGTCCATACTTGATTTTGAGGAGAGTGGCAATATTTCTTATGAGTTGGATTTGCCTTCGAGTCTGGGTTCTATTTATCCAGTTTTCTATGTATTGATGTTCAAGAAGTGTGAGGGTGATCCTTCCTTGGTTGTGCCTATTGAGAGTGTTGGTATTTCTGATTCCTTGTTTTATGAGGAAGTCCTAGTGGAAATTTTGGATGGAAAGTCCATCGTTCGAGGCCTAAGGATATGGCTTTGGTCATAGTCCTTTGGAAGAACTAAAAGGTAGAAGAAGGTACTTGGGATGCTGAAGAGGACATGAAGTCCATATCCATTTGTGTTCCTAAGGTTGGATAATTGTGCTTAAGGTATGGATTTTCCTATTCTCATTTCTTTTTGGACTGTAGTTCATTATCTTAGGTTTGCATTTTTGTCTTGTAATTATACTAATGGATGACATGATTTGCCATTTAGGGATGAATGATCTTGGAGGGGGGGGGGGGGAATGTGTCACCCAAATTTTGGCCTTTGAAAATTTCTTGACTTTTGTGCTCACTTCCCAGGTAACGACTCACCTAATGAGTCCTGAAGAATAATTATGAGTCGTAGGGATCAAGTCGTATGCAAATCATTAAAGAATACCAAAGTTGTTATTGATTTTATAATTGGACCCATAAGAGTCATAAGGTGAGGTCACGAGTCAAAGGGTGTGACTTTTGACTAAACTAGAGAAAGAGGTCTAAGAGTATGCTCAGACTAAAAATCTAGGGTAAGACTCGTAGCCAATCATGACGTGACCCGTAACGACTGGGCAGCATTTTTCTACACTTTTAAGGAAGGGAACTTCAGTTATTTACCTCTTTCGCAAATTAGAACCCACATCCATAAAACACCATTGGGACCCTATTATTATCCTAACACACATCAAATACATCTCTCACCTCTCATAAATCTCTAAGCAAGAGTAATTAGGGTTTTTTTCTAAGGGATTGGTAATCTAGGGCTCAAAGAGTGATTTCTTATTCAAAATTCTTGGCGTCTCTGGCATGTATCTCTTCCCTAACTTAGTTTATTTAAAAACAAAAGCATGTTTTTATTATGATTTATGTGGATTTAAATTATAGTTTTGATTTATGGGTTGAGGGTTTGGAATGAATGTTACTTGGATGAATTTCCCATGGTCTTGGAATGGTTGTTCATGTTTTTATTTCATGGTTTTTAACTAAATATGTGCATGGGTATGGAAATTGGGATGGGGTCATGGCATTCCTCTAATTTTATGGAATTTGTTTTGGAAGGGGGTTGAGGCCTTCCTCCAATCTTGTCAAACTTGATTTGGAATTGGTATTAACCTCAACCCACTTGCATAATTGACTTAGAAATATGGTTTTTCCCACTTATCCAAACAATTACATTGCATAATTGGTTAGTGGAACATGAATGGTTTTAAAAGGACTTGATGGCCATGTTTTGGTTTAAAATGGAATGGTGGTCATAGCATTCCCCCGGGGTTGACAGATAATTTAAATGGCATAACTAAATAAGCGTACAAGCTTAGATAGTATGGTGGTACTAATGAAATAATCCTTTATATATTATTTATTTGTCTAACGGAAGATGGAGGTCCCAGGGTGACCAATACTGGAAACCACGTTTGCCGACATGGGGGTCATGATGACTATGTGCATAGTTCGCACTTGATATGTATCTGCATGTGTTCTGTAATGGAGTTGGGTTAGGTCATTCCCTAGACTTCTATAGATATCTTCAATTTATGTGGCTAAAATGCACTTGCCCCCTTTTGGTGGGGAAAGCCCGACCCATATAGCCCGTAGGTGTTTGTAGGATGCACAGAGCTACACAATCTAGGTTAATGATTTTAGAATTCATGCTAAACCTAGAACCCTATCCCAATATCATATTATATATATATATATATATATATATATATATGCATTTGAACACATACATTGGTTTTAAATTTGGTTTTGTAAGGATTTATTTTATCCCTACCCCAACTTACATGCTAGTGGTCATCCATCTAACTATCCCCAGATGCTACATCCTTTCATGATGTAGGGTCCTGGGGGATCTATGTTAACTTATGCAAAGTTAGGTGATCAGGCTCATCTTTTGGTTCGTGGTGAAGTAGTAAGCTTTTATCCTCCGAAAAGCTTAGTCATTCTATTGATTACTTTCCATATTTTAGAATTGAAGAGTTCACATTAATATTATCATTGTCATTGTCACTGTCATGGTCGGGGGCATGTCCCAGCCTAGTTTTATATTTAAATTTGTTTAGAGGCTTTTATGGACAACACGTGGGGGGTGGATTGTGTTGTGAATTCTAAGATCGCTTTTGTAATTGATTTATGCATCTTGTTATATGTTCAAAACTCATTCTCTTCTTGTTATATTATGTTCGAGTTGGATAGGCTAATGAGGGTGGTCTTCAGTCCTTGACGAATTTGAGATACCCTTCACGACTAGGCCATGGTTCAAGTCGTAACAAACTTGGTATCAACGCCTAAATTCATGATCATTGGTTGTCCACAAATTCTTATTAAGTAGAGTCTCTTTTATGGGTTTGTAGGGTGCCACATTTATAAGGGAGAGGATATGAGAAATTTGGGAATATTTCCCATTCTTGTGATCTATTTTTGGCCTATAGACTCTAAGGTCTTGAAAAACTCTCTAATTTATACTTTTCCCAATTTTAGATCATGACTCCTCAAAGATTTGATGATTGTAGAAACTATTAGGTCCCACTTGAGGACAATGTGGATGGAACGTGTCCTGTTTTTGGAGTTTAGACCCAGTTAAAGGCCCCAACTTTACAGTATTGCCCCTCGTGGAGTTCCACCTGTCCTTACTAGTCCTCCTCAGTCTTCTCAAGTTGATGATGTTTATGCACCACCTTCCTAAGAAGATATTTCTAATGTCAATTTTCTTAGATCTATTTATCTGCTGATTCAGTTAGTAACTTCTCAATCTTGCCAGTCCGAGTGTGTTGATTCTATTGCGCTTTATTCTGAGAGTTACTAGAGTTGGCTAGTACATAAGGTTGAATCCTTTGACCTTTACAGTATCTAAGGTTAAGGAGGATCCTCAAGGGTTTGTTGATTAAATAAAGAATATATTTAGGGTGATACATGCTACTGATGTAGAGGTTGTAGGGTTTGTCGTTTATCAGTTGAAGGATATAGCATATTAGTGGTATGAGAAGAGGGAGAAGATGAGAGGTGATGACACTGAGCAGGCTATATGGGAGGAGTTTTCTGGTGCTTTCCTTGATTGTTTCATTCCTCAATAATTGGGGAAGGCTATGGTAGAAGAGTTTGTAAAATTGAGACAAGGTAGGATGAGTGTAAAGGAATATTCCTTGAAATTCCATCTATTGTCTAGTTACTCTTTGGAGTTGGTGGATAGCTTGAGGGCTAGGATGAGGAAGTTTGTTTCGGGTTTGTCTTGAGAGTTGGTGTTATAGTATAAGGTGGCAATGTTAAGCAATGATATAGACATGTCTAGACTTATGGTTTATATGAAACATGTTAAGGATGAGAAGAATAAATAGGCAGAGATTGGGGAAGTACAGAGAAAGAAGTTTAGGTACTCAGAGTAGGGTAAAGGTCAACAAGATAGTGGAAGGGATGGTAGACAGTGGAACTAAAAAAAGACTTAGGGAAACTCTTGTTCATATTTGACGTCTAGTGCTCGATATACTAAGTCGTTTGTTGTTGTCTTTTCTAGGCTGACAGTGGTATTAAGGCACAGGCTGCCTAGGCACAGGGTAGTGGAGCTTACTCAGCCCCACTCTATCCTCATTGTTGATTTTGTAGTCAGCTTCATCATGGTTATTGTGATGGAGAGAGGAACTTGTGTTTTAAATATGCCCATCATGGTCATATTCAGAGGAACTATCCTTTAGCCAAGGTAGACACTATGGCTAATAAAGTTCCAGTTGCCTCTTCATCAGCTCTTGCACGTATGGGTGCTACTTCCTGTACCGGCACTGGCCAAAATCGTGTTTATGCTCATGCCACCCGTACAAAATCCAAGGCATCTCCTAATTTTTTCATTGGCACGTTAAAATATTTCTCTCGTGATATGTATTTTATGGTTGATTTGGGTTCTACCCTTTCTTATGTGACTTGTTATGTTGTTGCTCATTTTGGTTTTGGTCCTAAGAGTATTTCTGAGCCTTTCTTTGTGTCTACCCTGGTTGGTGATACTATCATGGCTAGTAATGTTTATAGGGGTTGTTTGGTGTTTATTTTCCATAGGAGATCTTCTTGGTGGATTAGTTAAAGTTTGATATGTTAGACATTGATATGATTTTAGGGATGGACTAGCTCCACTCGCTCTATGCTTACTTGGATTATAGGACCCATAAGGTCAGTTTCCAATTTCATAATTAAATGGGAGGAAAGCTCCTGAGTACCTAAGGGGAGGTTTATAAGCTAGCTTTCACCCCGTTACTCGTCCACAGATGCTACATCCTTTCATGATGTAGGGTCCTTGGAATTCTTTGTGTACTTGTGCCATGTTAGGTGATTAAGCGTGTCGTTTGGTTTATGGCGAAGTGGTGAGCTTCCATCCTACAGGAAGCTTTTTGATTCCGTCGGTTACTTTCTATATTTTAGAATTAAAGCATACATACAAACATTATCATTGTCATTGTCACTATCATGGTCGGGGGTATGTCCCAACCTAGTTTGATATACAAATTGGTTTGGAGTCTTTTGTGGACAACCTGTGTAGGGTGGATTGTGTTGTGGATTCTTAGATCCCTATTGTCATTGATTTATCTATATTGTTATATGTTCGCAACTTATTCGTTACTGGTTATAATGTGTTCTAGTTCGCTTAGCTAATGGAGGTGGTCTCTGGTCTGGTGGACTTGAGAGGGCGTGAAAAATCAAATAAAACTACATTCTCTTTTGAAGTAACTAGGAGAGAAATTGATATCAATGCCACACAAAACTTCAAAAGTTACACTTAACACGCTTGCATCACTATTCAACTAGTCATATCTTTGTGATCAATACTCCGAGGCAACCATAAATCATCATAAAACTATATATACTATAGACATGGACGCGCTAAATTTCAACAATTTTTTATGCAAGACATTGCATAATCCATGTTGTTCTCAACACACATGTAGTTTCGATCAACTCAAAATTCTTAAAAAATTTATAGAACAAAAGCCCTTTTGATCATACACACGTAAGTAGCCCTTCATATCAGAAGTATTTCAACTAATAGAAGAAATGCAATATTGCTATATATCACTGATTGGTACCCAATCACAAATTAAGTCTAAGGAAGGCCACTACTAATCTCCTCATAAGCCACTGATGAACCATACTATTAGCACTTTGAATTTTCACCTCGTATCTACAACTCAATTATGAATATGTCAAAATTTCTTATGTATAAATTCCTTATATTTTTCCAACTCAATTTTCATCCAGCATTCTTTAACACAATAACCACAGAATAATAATACATACTCTAAATCAAACTCATGAGAAAAATATTCCATTAAGATATTGAACTTCCAAAGTAATAAATGATACAAACTCAGTGCCTTTTCATGCAAAAATCCTTCTGAATCAAAATCAAGTACTCTTATAAGTTGAATAACTTCAAGTCTAATAGAGGAGTGTTTCAACACGCATAAGTTTTCCATACAAGAAAAGCTAATCACCAAGGAAGTAACAAATCACAACGCAAGAATGCCCGAAAAACATGCTTTTTCCAACTTGAATCCTTAAATTTTAATCTCTCCAAGTTAGTTGTACCATAATTCTGATCCGTCACAAGGTTTTGTTGACTAATTCTCTTTGTAACATAGTCATCCCATAAGGTCAATCTCGATATCAATATGCAAACCAAAATCATCAGATGTAGTAATATGATCAAGTAAAACAAACTAGTTTATCACACAAATTCCTGCTAATGCTTGTAGATAATTTCACACAAGTATACCAGGTATAAGCTTTCTTTATTTACATATAACCACCCCAATATTCAAATAACTTCCTCAATTCCCACTAAATAATTCTCTACCCTGGTTACAATATAAATTAATGCAGTAAGAAACTCATTAATCATATCAAGACCCAATACAGAATAAGTAAGCACCTAGGGGAATGTTGAACCATAATCAAACACTCATAAGCATCAACACTGAAATCCCTATCAATTTATGGGAGGTATATCCTGATAAATCCCACAAAAAAATTATGTACTTCTTTAGACATAGCGGTAAACTCATTAGAGCTAGGGCAATGTCTAGCAATATCTGGCAATATATCATCAACACTAGGAGGAACTATAGTAGTAGCCAACTATGTATCTAGATTCTGAAGCTCTGAAGTGGTACTTTGAAAATAGTAGGAGGTATCTTTTTGAGGAAACCCAAAACACATACCAAATAATCCAAGAATAAGTATCGACATGATCAGTGGTGTTTTGTTAGCCAAGCTCAACTATTCTATCTCCATAGATCCATCATTATGAGTACCTACAGAACCTGATAAAGAACTCCCAACCTAATATCTAGCTGGTCCAGCTTATCCAGTCTAACCTCTATCTTAACCTATGCCCATATCTCGCATCGAAGGCACATATTCTAAATGTGTAACCAATGAAGAACTTGTGTTCATGATTTGTGATAGAGTGAATAGGAGTTTCTTAAATAACATTATATTAAGCTATTAATGCATGACATAAAATATAAAAGTGGATTTTTCCTGAATTCCGTTATTCCGAGTTGATCCATACAACTCTACTAGACTCATATTGTACTAATGAGACCAATGAACCTAAGATTTAATACTAATTTTCACGATCCAAAATAAATTTCATAATGGTGATGCTCCATGGAAACATGATAATTTTGATTCTTAAAACAAAGAATTTATGCTTGGACTTAGGTCATTTTGGTAGATATGATGTGGTTTTATGATTGTTGTAGGTGAAATAGGTAAATACTAATCTTGGAATGCAATTGGAAGAAATAGATCTAAAAAGGTAAAGTTTGCGGATAATACGAGTCATCATACTAGTCGTCAATATAACATGCTACTCGTAGGTGAACTTGTAAACAAGACATTTAACTAAATAAAAGATGAGAAGTTAAGTAAAAAGAGGATACAACTAGAGAGTATGAACCATAAGTTGTGGATATATGTCGTGAAAAGCAACCGTAAAGAGAACAGAAACCTAGTCAGTTATTTAGATTTGAAGTCACAAAAAAATAAGTTGGAAGATCAGATTACGACTCATAAAGATAAATTGTAATGATACCAGTATCCAAATCTTGGAAATATTAATGCCCAGGTGGTGATGAGTGAAGACCATGAGTCGTGTCATCTAGATATGAATCATGAGGCTAAGCCGTAAGGATAACAAAATGTTGAAGCCCAGGAGATCAACTACGGGAAGGCATACAACTAGAATAGTACGACTCGTAGGAATACCTTACGAGTGGACGATGCGAGTCGTACCTTGTTCCAACATACTTTTCCTACTCCATATTAATTAGGATTTCTGGGTTATTTGAGATGCTATAAATACCTTATGGTTATTACTTTATTAGGTTACATTCTTTAACATACTTTTATGTACTTTTACAATACTTTGATCATTGAGATTTTGTTCTTGAGATTATTGGGCTTTTTATTTAATTGAAGACTTCAGATTTTCTTCTTCTTATTCTTGTAAAATT
Source organism: Capsicum annuum (assembly GCF_002878395.1). Lineage (NCBI taxonomy): Eukaryota > Viridiplantae > Streptophyta > Magnoliopsida > Solanales > Solanaceae > Capsicum > Capsicum annuum. Next base: position 33,550,960 of record NC_061114.1, read on the forward strand.
AATTACATGTGTTCTTAATTGGTTATCATGGATTGTTGCATGAACATGAGAGGGTAATTTCCTTATTTAGGGTTGTGGAAACCCTGGTGGATTAAATACGTAGAGGAAGTGGGAGATTTATCTATTCTAGTGTGGTTGAATGTATCTTAATCTTCTTCATATCAATTGACCTCAGATCCACCTAGAAGCTTGAGGATTTCCTTATTCGAGAACATCCTCACAAGGGAGTTTGAGATTCTAAAAAGGGGATTGAGATAGTAATTTGAGATTCACGTCCATATTGTTATTTCACCTTCTAATTTAATCAACTTCAGACTAAAAAGGTGAAAGTTGAACTAAAGTCATTGACAAGGAGAAATAAGGAGGCGCCTTGAGACTTACAAGGTAAAGGGTGAGATTTATCAATGCATTTACCAGATGGTTGATAGTACATAGCTTGTCAACTTTATATTCAGAGCAACTAAATAGGTGGATTGAACATGAGAAACTTACAGAGTCGAGAAGCCAGGGGAAACACAGTCCTAGTGTTTATCTTCTATTACTTACAAACTCAAAGAATTCAAGTTCGATTACTACTTACTACTAATTTCTAAATTCCTCCTATTTACTTTTCCGCTTTACTTATGAATTTCGTCAAGTTAAGAAACTGTTCAACGTTTTCCCTATGGGTTCAACCCCAACCTAGTTGGATTACTATATTTGGCATCGACTGTAGCATAAATCTTTGGAGGTTAGTTTTTGGTGACATTGAATTTTGGTGTTGCCGGGAAGATGATTTGAATAGTTAATTATAGTGGTGAAATTTGCAGGTTTTATTTTCTATTTTTGATTCGTCATACACCAGTGAATGTCCAACACTTGGAGTAGAGAAAATCTCTTACTCCCTTTCAATTCAGACCCAAAAAAAATTATTTAAACACTGCGAAGGATATTAGAACCAGTTCGTGATGGTTTTCTTACTGGGGTTCGAGACCCTTAGATAGTACCCCTTCCTTTAACTGTTTATTCTAATGAGAACTTCTGCATACCCTAGGTGATCCGTAAATTATTGCTAATAGATAGACAAAGAATTGGCTAGAGAAAAAAGTGAATAGATTGGTGGAAGAAGGACTAGACAGGCCTCGATAGGAGGTCCAGCATCGGGACAGAGTTCAGAGAGACAGAGCTTCATCAATCCATGTATATCAACATATTCACCGATATGATATGGTTATATTAAACCTACTTAAAAAGGATCCATGTTGCCGGGAAGATGATTTGAATAGTTAATTATAGTGGTGAAATTTGCAGGTTCTATTTTCTGTTTTTGATTTGTCATACACCGGTGAATGCCCAACACTTGGAGTAGAGAAAATCCCTTACTCCCTTTCAATTCAGACCTAGAAAGAATTATTTAAACACTGCAAAAGATGTTAGAACCAGTTTGTGATGGTTTTCTTACTGGGGTTCGAGACCCTTAGATTGTACCGCTTTCTTTAACTGTTTATTCTAATGTAGAACTTCTGCATGCCCTAGGTGATCCATAAATTATTGCTAATAGATAGACAAAGAATTGGATAGAGAAAATAGATTGGTGGAAGAAGGACTAGACAGGCCTCAATAGGAGGTCCAGCATCGGGGCAGAGTTCAGAGAGGCAGAGCTTCATCAATCCATGCATATCAACATCTTCATCCATATGATATGGTTGTATTAAACCTAATTAGAGAGGATCCATCATTTCTCCTACTCTATAGCCTAATATTAAGTTTGACATTACTAGTGCAATGATCCAATTATTAAACTTAAATTATGTATTTTTGAGATCAGCGATTGATGATGCAAACATACATCCTGCTAAATTAACTGGGATCTATACATCGTACATTATTCCAGGAGTAGACCAAGAAGCTTTGAGGTTGAGGTTTTTCCCATTTTCGCTGATAAGAGAAGCATCACTATGGTTAGGGGAAGTTTTAAGAAATTCAATCACTATATGGTATAAGTTGCAAAAATAGTTTCTGAATAGGTTCTTTCCTCACGTAAGAATGCTATAGTTGAAAGATGAAATTTATAATTTCAAATAGTTACCTACAGAATCCATGTATGAGGCATGGTTTAGATTCAAAAAGCTGAGCATGGTAACTAATCATAGAATCAGAGGGTCTAATTTGTTAGAAATATTCTATAGATCATTGAATGTTAGTTTAAGAGAAATGGCAGATACAATTTTGGGAGGTGAATTTATGCATCCTTGGTGGGATGCTGCGTAAGATATGCTAGATAATATTTCGGTGACTAATCAAGGATGGCATACTAGAGATGTTGAGCATGTTGCAAATACATATGTTATTGGACCAAAAAATAATTATGGAGTTGGTCAGGATTTGGTAGCACAAGAGGTTGCACAACTTTGGACAAATATTAGGTTTCTTATAAAATAATTCACAACAATGAGTTCTTAGAAAGTGAATGAAGTTGGGGAACATGGGTCTACTTCTAGGACTATTGAGACTAGATCTAAAAAGGAAGCGAAGTATCTCGATTAGCAAATGGCGGGCTTCTAAGCCTAAGGGAAAAAATCAATGTCTGAACTATTACAATGATAGATACAGAGATAGAAGTAGAGAGAGATAGGGATTAGCAAAGGAAATATGATTGCAAAGAGAAGAGTGATAGGTATGTTCCACCAAGTGGTCGTGATTCACAATCTAGAATGGAGGCACTTTTGTCAAAATTAGTCAAGGATCAAGAAAGTCAATAGAGCTATCTTAAGTCTATTAAGGCAAATCTATCAAGGATAAACCAAAAAGTTGAGTCTAACATAAAGGTTAATCCAAAGAATGATAGTCACTGCCATGCCATTACCACTTGGAGTGGTAAATCCATGATAGATCCACCTATACCTAATATAGATGAGTAAGAAAATAATGATGATCCTATTGACATTGAGAGTAGTTGTAAGCAAGATAAAGGAAAAAATAAGGTTAATGATCCTATGTTGAATTCCATCCCGAGACCTCTCCCTCCTTTTTCTCAAAGGCTAAAAAGAAACAAGAAGAGGGTAAGTATAAAAAATTTGTATCTATGTTAATGGAGTTGTCAGTCTACGTGCCACTTGTAGAGGCATTAGAAAAAATACAAGGATATGAACAATTCAAAAAGTATCTAATCACCAAGAATAGGTCAATTAGTTATGAGTCAGTTGAAAATATTCATCACTGCAGTGTTGTAACCACTAAATCATTGGTAGAGAAGAAGGAGGATCCTGGTGCTTTCATTATACCTTGCACTATTGGATCTTTCAAATTCACTTAGGAATTATGTTATTTGGGTGCTAGTATCAACCTTATGCCATTAGCAGTGTTTAAATAATTTGGGTTAGGAGCTCCTAAACCAACCAACATGAGACTAGTGATGGTAGATCAGACAGTGAACAAGCCAGTTAGTATTCAATATGATGTATTAGTTAAGGTGGCTTATTTCATTATTCATGATGATTTTGTGATATTAGACCGTGAAGTGGACTTTTAAGTCTCAATTATTCTAGGAAGACCATTGTTGGCTACAGGAAGGATACTGAATGATTTAGAGCTGGGACATATGGTGTTGAGACTCAATGATTAACAAATTATATTAAATGTATGCTAATCCATGAAGCATCCAGATGAGATAAAAATGATATCCTTGATTGATGTGTATGATGAGAAGATGGATTCATTCTATGATGTTTATTCAATGACTATTTAGGATGATGCTTCTGATGTTGTTCCTATTGAAGAGTGGCTGGGTGTTGAAGCTTTGGCTATTGTGATTATGAACTTCGACAATGATGGTATTGATGACTATGATGAGATATTATGTGCACTCTATGGGAGTGGTTCTCATGCACCAAAGAATCTTGATTTAGATATTAAAAATAGAACCACACCACCTGCTCGTCTATCTACTGAGGAGACACTCGTCTTAGAGTTAAAGGCCCTCCCTTCTAATTTGCGATATGTATTCTTCGGGGCCAACAAAACTTTATTGATAATCATTACGACTTACTTGATAGAGACAAAAGTAGAAGCTTTATTATCAGTGCTATAAAGATTCATGAGGGACATTAGTTGGTCCATTGAAGATATTGTGGGTATCCCGCCTGGTCTTTGTACTCATAAGATTCAATTTGAATCAGATTATTTTCCAAGTATAGAACATCATCATCAAACCAATCCTCCTATGTAGGAGGTGGTGAGGGAAGAGATAATCAAGTGGTTGGATGGTGGTGTAGTATATCCTATTACTGATAGTATATGGGTCAGTTTGGTACAATGAGTTCCAAAGAAAGGGAGAATTATTGTTGTTACTAATAAGAAAAATAAGCTAGTACTGATGAGACCAGTCAAAGGATGGAGACTGCTTATGGATTACTGGATACTCTTACGGACAGAGGGCGTTACTATATTTTTGATGGGTACTCAAGCTATAACCAAATCACTATTACACTTAAGGACCAAGATAAAACAACCTTAACTTGTACTTATGGGACCTTTGCATTCAGACGTATGCCATTTAGGTTATGTAATTCTCTAAATATATTTTAGAGATGTAAGATGTCAATCTTCTCTGACATGGTAGAGACACCATCAAAGTGTTTATAGATTATTTCTCAATTATTGGTTATTCTCTTGATGACTGGTGAGTTCAGTTTGCAAATGCTCTTCCACGGTGCGAGGAATACAACTTGGTACTAAATTGGGAAAAGTTCCGTTTTATGGTTAAAGAAGGTATTGTGCTTGGTCACAAGATTTCAAAAAAGGGTATTGAGATAGATAGATAAAATATTAAATTATTTTGAAATTACCTTCACCAATTTCTGTGAAGGGTGTTTGAACCTTCTTGGGACATGCAGGGTTTTATAGGCGATTAATCAAGGATTTCTCCAAGATTGCCAACCCTTTTTGTAGGCTTCTTGAGAAAAAGGAAAAATTTGATTTTTCTGAGGCATGCTTGAAGGCTTTTGAATGTCTGAAAAAGAAGTTGATGATTGCTCCTATCATTATGTTCCCGATTTGGTACTTGTCATTTGAGTTTTTGTGTGATACAAGTGGATTGGCTCTAGGTTTTGTACTAGGCCAATGAAATGAGAAGATTCTTGCTCAAAATAACTACACAGTTCTGGAAGAAGAGTTACTGGCAGTGGTTATTTTCTTTGAAAAGTATAGGTCTTATTTGATTAGGATAGAGGTGATTGTGCACATTGATCATCCAATATTACGGTACTTAATGGTGAAAAATATTTAAAGCCTAGACTAATTAGGTGTGTCCTATTGCTGTAAGAATTGAATTTAAAGGTAAAGGATAGAAAAGGCACTGAGAATCAATTTGGAGATCATTTGTCTATACTTGAGGAGGAAGCTAAGCATAAAGTTGAAGATGGGCTCTAGATTGATGATAATTTCCAGATGAGCGGATATTAGCTGATTCTCAAGATCTAATTCCATGGTTTGCTGACTGTGCAAATTATTTAGCAAATGATCTAGTCCTAGAAGACCTTTCTTTCCAGCAAAGAAAGAAGTTTATGCATGAGGTAAGGAAACTTTTCTTAGATGAACTTTATTTAATCCGAATTTATGTAGATGGTATTATTTGTAGATGTATACCTGAGGTGGAGATAATGAGCATACTTGAGGCTTGTCATTCTTCACAAGTTAGGGGTCATCAAGGAGGAACCCGGATAACTCATAAAATCTTGTAATGTGGGTACTATTGGCCAACAATTTACATAGAAGCACATGATTCTGCTTCAACGCCAAGGTAATATCTCTAGATTCCATTTTCTTATGACTCCTATTTTAGAATTGGAATTGTTTAATGTATGGGGTATGAATTTAATGGGACCATTTTTGGGTTTTTTCGGCATAAAGTATATTCTTGTGACAAAGGATTTTGTCTCTAAATAGGTGGAAGTAGTTGTGCTCCCTAATAATGAAGCATGTAGTGTCACTACTTTCTTGAAAAAGCACATATTTTCTTGATTTGGAACACCACGTGTGATCATCAGTGATGGTGGATCGCACTTCTGTAATCATCTATTCAACAGCTTGCTTGAGAAGTATGGAGTGAAACATAAGGTGGCAATACCTCATCATCTGCAGACTAGTGGACAGGTTGAGATGTCCAATAGATAAATCAAGTCCATCTTGGTGAAGAAAGTGAATGATAATAGGACTAATTGGTCAATAAAGATAGATGATGCAGCTTACGGAACGACTTTCAAAACCCTTATTGATGCTTCTCCTTATTAGTTGGTGTATGAAAAGGAATGTCACTTTCCTGTTGAACTTGAACATAAAGCATATGGGCTTTTAAAAATTTAAATTTTTAGTGGAAAGATATAGCAAAGTCAAGGATGCATAAGATGACTAAGTTGGATGAATTCCAACTCGAGAGTATGAAATTTCTGCACTTTACAAAGAAAAGATGAAGTTGTATCATGATTGAAAGATTGAGAAAAGGATATTAAAAAAGTTGACCAGGTATTGCTCTATATTCTAGACTTTGCTTGTTTAAAGGAATATTAAGTCTAGGTGGTGTGGTCCATTTATAGTGAAAAGAGTTTATCCATATGGTGCTTTGGTATTGAAGAGGGTCGTGAAGCCCCACACAAGGTGAATGGGCAAAGAGTAAAGCATTATATAGGTAAAACTGAGGAAGTTAGTGTGATTTCTGAGATGAACCTTAGTGAAGTCTGAGTAACTAAGAGAATTGCTTCATGTCGCAACGTTAAATTAAATGTTGCATAGGAGGAAACCCATGAGGCTAGTTGGAGAAATCTAGTATCCAACTTAGCCACTACGTGTCGTGGCATTAAATGAAGTGTTTCATGAGAGGCAGCCCATGTTTTTGTACTTAATAATTTATGGGGTAATATGTGTATTCAGTGTACAGGATTAAAGATTGCCTAAAAGATCCAAAAATTCTAGAAAATAAGGTTATACGGACTCTTCACGAGTCTTATCTTAATGTGATGACTCGTGAGTAAGAGTCATAAGGACCTGGGAGTTTATTCAGATCTAGGTAAGTGGTCAATAGAGTCATTACAATTCTTAGAACGGGTTGTAACCTCTAGTTATGGTTTGTCACATAGAGTCATAATATCTCTAGAACCCAGGTAAAGTTCCTGGTCTTTACGATAGTAAGAAAAGACCCGTAAGCATTGGTTATGAGTCATACACATGACTTATGACCAAACTTATCTGGTCAAGGGTCGCGGGTCAATCTGACCTAGTTATCTTGTTTTAAACAAAAAGTGGTACCTGATTCGAGTACCCGACACTACATACAACGGATACCTCCATTTTTGGACCTATTTCTGAGATCTAAATGGACAACATCAATCCAAAACCCACACAGATTCATTGATTGCTCTCGTATTGCATGAATTTCTCAAGTATTTGTGGTAGATAAGTGATAAACTTTAGAAACCTAACATCTCAACAACTCAAGTAGGTATTTGAACTTAAATTCTTTATATTTCGAGTTAAAGTAGAAAATAAGTTGAGATTTTAACATTTCTTCAAGTTGAATATCTATGTGTAATTAAAATTTTAACCCTAGTGCTTAGAATCTGTGGGTGATCTTGAAATTGTGTACTAAAAATGTGTGTTTTTGGTTCAAAATAGGGAGGTAATGTAGTACAATGAAGGGTAGTTTGGGGATTGTATGTTTAAATCAACTCACAAACTAAATCCTTATGTTGCAGTTGATACGGGGCTCCTAATGACTCATACCCAAAAGTAGCGAGTTATTATGAAACTCATAACCACTAACAACATAAGAGATTAGAAGGGTGTAGATTTTAGTATGGGTATGACTTGCCTAAGCAAGTCGCAACCAGCCGCTACGACTCATAAACATAAACATATGTCATAATAACCTGGGGAGGTAACACATGAAAGAGTTTTGTTTCTAGTTTGCTTATGATTGTTTGTAATAAGTTGTAAGCTATCCTTACGACTGGTAAGGAGGACTCATAAGATGACTAGTGAACATTCATATATATATTATTTTTCTTATGAATCAGTCATATGATTCATAACCAGCTTATACGACTCAAACCCCCCCAGTCATAACATGAAAAGAATATGCACACTGATACCTATTTTTTTTTGTTTTCCTTTCCTTTCGTTAGTTATTGCTAATGAGTGAATACATTCAGGTACTATGGTTCCTAAAGGTGACACCACAAAGAAGAATACCAAGAATAAGCCGGCTCCTAAGGCAAATTTACATTTGATAGATGAGGAATCACGTGATTCAAGTAGGGACCTCATTGAGTATCCTATGAAAAAGAAAGTTGACCCAAGGGAAAGACTTTCTCGGAAAAAAAATTGGTCACGCTAAAGGAAAAGCAACAAAAGGGTGGTCCTAGAATGAAAATCTGAGTACTTCCACTCCACACTCACCATCATATTCTAAGGATAATGAGGATAATGAAAATGAAGAACTTGACAATGATGCAGGGGAAGAAGAGAATATTAAATCAAGCTCAGATAAAGTAAGCTCAAAAAATGCAAGTAAGGAAGAATCAGATGTAACCCCAATCAATGTTCAACACCCACCACTACCACCACAATCTCAGCTAGCCATTAAACCTACTCCAATGCCTATCATTGAATGGTAGGGTAAACTAGAATGCATGACACATATAACTTTAGGTTGGAGGTGAATCCATCTACCGAAAACCTCAAAAGAGGGATATATCTAGATCCAAGGCTAATCACTACGGTCATGTCTTCAATGTCTACATTTGATGCTATATTTTGGTAATACGAGTTCCAGTGGATAACTTTATCACCCAAAATATTCAGTCCTACTTTAGTGTGGGAGTTTTATGTGGCACATATGGGTGATATGAATAAGAAATACCCTCAAGGAAATCTATGGAAGGGTGGTGATCCTATTACCAGTCTAACCATTTGAGGAGTGCAGGTGAACATATCTCTGAGGACAATCTCTAGATTCCTACATAATCTAAACTTCTAGCCTCTAGTAAAATGGGAGAAATTGATTACTGCATTGAGAAAAAGTGGAAGTTGACTAGGAAGCAGATGGAGCCGGAGAACAAAATGATGTATTTTAGATGGATATAAAATCTGATCATTATAAAAAGGAAAGAAGCACCTTGGGTGGTAGGTGTCCCATGAGTTGCCTCAAAGAAGATCGAGAAGCACACCCTAAACTTCAAAGCCAAAGCCTAGTGGACATTTGCTCAACACAGACCGTGTCCCACTACTGGGGATAATATACTTAGTTCGGTCAATTCAGCATTGGTAGTAGGACTTATGGCCGGACACAAGTTCAACGTCTCTTTGTTCATTGCATGGAAGGTACGAGATAGAAATGTGGACATAAAAAAGGTAATTCTAGTATTCCATTATTTATTAGCATAGATTTGCTTAGATGCAGGAGTGCCAGAACTACCAAGAGTCGATCAATCCGATGAGTCAAAGAGTATTACAAATTTGGGGTTGATTAGAGGCATAGAAAATCCCATGGCTAGGCAACCTAGGTGATGAACCGAGATTTTAGCTGAAATATACAGCAGACAGAGTGGACATTCTGAGGCTACGGAGCAGAATGAGACAAATGATACCACAGGTAGAGGTATGCATACTGAGCTACAAGTATCTGATATAGTGAGTACAGCTAGTGCCCCTTCTCCTGTATAGTCTGCACTATCTCACGCAGCTTCCTCCAGATCTGCACCACCAGGGTATGTAATTATTCCCAGTCTATTTAGAAAGAGATTATGCATAGGGTAGGAATGGTCGAAGTAAAGTACAGTTAATTGAAGATGGTGTGAAGCCTTGGGTAGAGAATAATTTAGAACAAAATAAATGGGTACAGGGTATGCTATATGAGTTCAAGAAGAGGATGAATCGACTATTAGCAAGCGGCCAAACCCCATACATTGCAAAGGTGAAAGCTGAGGTGACCGAGATAAAAAAATATGGTTAGTGAGTTGTATGATAGAATTTTATCCCAGCACCCATGATTATAAATATTGAGTAAGAGATAGAAATGGAAAATATCATAAGTATCCCTATGGGAGAAGAAAAGAGAGAGAGAGGAAAGAGAAAAATTTGGAGTGAAGAAATAGAAAATCTGAAGAAAGCAAAGAAGGATAGCATATAGAGTGAGAAGGACCGATAGTTGAAGGTCAAAGAAATACAAGATGGTGTCGGTAGCTCAAAATCAGAAAGTGATATTGCTAAGAGGGGTAGTGATATAGCCCTGAAAACTAACGTACCACTAAGCATACCGGCCAAAACTGGTTCCACTACTATAGAGATAGTCCCAGCAGCTATTGGGATAACTATTGATGATGGTGGCACCCAATTTAAGAGCCCACATGATGATGTGATGTGAACTAGTGCCTTGAGCACCCAGGTATGTCCTTGATCTCTATATTTCATTGTTAGATGCACTAGGATTTAAGTTGGAGGTGGGGTGTACCAATGTCGCCACAGGTTATATTTGCCATGTTTTGAAACTCATGGGCACAATCTGATAAGTTAAAGAACTGACATGTTTTCTTGTTGTATTTTTAGTTTGTGCATGATTTTTAAATAGGGAGAAAATTTTTAATTGTGGCAGTAGACATGGTTTTGATTGATTATGTTGAGTTTGTCTGATTTTGAGTACTTGTGCTAAAAAATTGAGGCCCCTCCTAAGATTTTGTTGGTTACGTGATGTGTGTTTGTGTGACGGCCGATCGTTAATCTGATAATGGAATTAGAATTAGGGATAGAAAACTATGGCAAACAATTGTATAACTTGATAACTATTACCTAGCAGCATGACCCTGTGCGAGTGTGCATAAGGTGTTACTTAGTTCACGTTGTGTCAGAATCTACAACTTTCCCGGTTGCTCTTACCTAGGGTTCAGGATAGTCAAATTGGAAATGATCATAAGTTATTCTTCTTTTGATTTCACTCAATCCTAAATGCCTAGCCAAATGTGATATGAATCCCTTGATCCAAAAAGTAGAGCCTAATTGACCCATTTTTGTTGATTACACTAATTTTACTTTTCCATTTAACTTACAATGAACCTGTATTGACCCTAGTCCTCCTTGGACACTGTACACCTCAACTAAAGAACATTGCCTATGTTGAAGGTGGCTATTATAGGGGTGCATAGGGAAAAATAAGTATGAAGAAGTGAAAAGAAAAAAAGAAAAAAATTACAAGAAAAGAAAAAGAAAGCAAGGAAACATAACCACACCTGGTCTAGTATGAAGTTGCTTTAATATAAAAAGGGATACATATATGAAAAAATAAAATGAAGAAAAAGTGAAAAATAAGTGGACCCCAAATAAAACGTAGTGTTAAGGAGGCGTAGTAACTAAATATCCCAAAAAAGATACCATATCAGCCCCAAACCTACGTTATAAGAAAAATCAAGTCCTTTAATGATCCTATCTCGACTTCCCAAAAACTTAAGAAGAGAGATGGTATTCTGTATACACCGTCCGATATTTCTTTGTGAGCAAGAGCATCTTTTGTAATATCCCCGAATAACTTGATTGATCTAAACTGAATGAATGTAATTTATTTTATTGTGAGCACACATAGGGTTATGTTATTAGGTTCCTAGACTGTTTGACAAGTGTGATTTTTATAAGCTTAGTTGTCTGTTACTAATGTAATATCATCACTGGATTCCTTTTTGTCATTCCATGTGCCAAATCGATATACACAATTGGATTCTTGAGAGGTTAAAACTAGGAGGGGGAGTAAAAATGTTGAAAATTGAAATGAAAAGTCTCTTCCATAGGTATCTTAGGATCTTCTTGTTTAAGCATCATTGTTGTGGTTAGTAGTCTTGGGTTTTATTTTGACTGAGGACATGCAAAATTTCTAAGTCGAGGGTGTTCCTATGCAGTGGAAACACGATGGTTTCAATGCTTAAAACAAAGAATTTATTCTTGGACTTAGGTCATTTTGGTAGATATAATGTGGTTTTGTGATTGTCGGAGGTGAAAAAGATAAATAATTACTTGGAATGAAATTTGATGAAAAATATAAAAAAAGGTGAATTTTGTGGATGATATTAGTCAAAATACTAGTCGTCAACATAACATAAATATCATAGGTGTAAGACCCCGCAAAATTCTCTCATAGAATGAACCTTAGGGCGTGTCAAGTGAGGTGTGATTCCAGCCCTGAAAGATGGAAAAGTGACTTCCTAAGTGAGTATCATGTTAACTATATAGAACTTCCCCAATTTCAACTTTTTATCACATGAAAAATTTGATAAGCTTTCCATCGATATAAGATTTGCCCAAATCCGATACCCGGGTAAGAAGTTATAGGTAATTTAAGTCCTAGTCATAAAATAGCATCATTTTGGTGCCTAGCGTGTCATGGAGAGGTTCTACTTGACAATTGTCAATTTCCAATGGAACTCCGTGATAGTGGCGCATCGCGGAGGACCCCAATTTCCCAATAGTCAATTTCTAGTGGACTAGCGCGATTGTGACACATCGCGCTGAAGTTCCAGGTCTCAACTAGTCGGACAACATGATGGATCCAAGTCGCGGTGACTACCAATTTCCTATTTTTCAATTTCCAGTGAGCCACCACGATAGTGGCGCGACGCGGTGGTCCATGAATTTGGGTTCCCAGTTTAATTTTTTCCAGCTTCGTACAGAAGTTAAAAAGGGCATTTTGTACTTTTCCCAAGCCTCTTAAACCTTGAAAACACAAAATAAAGGTCATTTACAAGCATTCTATGAAGTTTCTCTCAAGTTTTCTCTCAACAAAAACACTAAGTATCCAAAACCTTTTCCAAGAATCTCAAGAATCCACCATAGATTTTCTAAATTGAGTCAAGATTCAAGGTTCCCAAGTCAAGGGCTTCAAGAACCCTCATTCAAGAGTACGAATAGAGATCCAAAAGAGAGATTTCATTCAAAGCTTCTAATTCAAGTTATGTTGGGGTTTTGAACAAAGGTAAACCTTTCACCCTTATGACCAAAGGCTTATATAAATCATGATTTACCTTAAATCTATAAGGTTTTACATAAATTTGAACTAGGGTTTTTCACCCAATATTATTGAATGCATTTTCTTGATATTTTCCATGAATTGAGAGTTAAATGACATGATTTCTGCATGTTTTCTTGAGAAATTACAATTAGGTCTATACCCCATGATTTTAATCTTTTAGAAGTTAATAGTTGAAATTTTTGAAACATTGAAATCTATGAGTATGTTGAGCTTTTGAGATAAATTACTGAGATTTCAAGAATTCTACATGAGTTATGAATCTATATGCCATCTATTATGCTTTTGATGAGTTTTAACTTGAGATTGAATTATGGGTTATTAAACCCTACTTGAGACTTGCAATTTTATGAACTATTGTGCTATAAGCACCCATGATTTGAGTATTTTGAGATTGTTTAGAAATGTTTTAACCTAATGGTCATTGAGCTTTGAAATCCACTTTCCTATATGAGAGTACAGATTTGATTATTGGGTTCGTGGTGAACCATGAGATTATTTCTAAAAGTGGATTCTTAGGAGATGAGCGTAAATAATCTAAAGAGAGTAGTATTTAGCACCAAGCGGGTAATTTACTATAGTTTCGTACCCTAAACCTACATGCCACCGTAGGTTGGGCCTGAGGGCGAGTTTATGATTATTGTTGGGCCTAAGGCTGAGTTAATATTGGGCCCTAGGCCGTGTTTGTTTAGTGATCACTAGACCTAGGTTATACTCTCTAGCAAAAAGTATGACGCTCCTCCCCAACGTGGGTTCTGTTTCTTAGGAGGACAAAACGTTGGACTCCATGTAGCTTACATGGTTCATTTTGGGTAAGAGAACCTCCCTTGAAATTTAAACTTCGATATTAGTTACCTCCCTAAACTAAAATATTTTTCATCGAGATAAGATATTTTCCTTTAAAACTAAAATACTTTCCCTTGATATTAGTATTTTCCCCTAAAGCTTGAAATGAGATATTTTCCTAACGTGAATGAAATGCCTTCAAGTATGTTCCAAAGTTATATGATTTTGAATTCCAATTATTTGAGTTCAAAAGAGTTATGGGTTCTTGAAAATTGAAGAACTTTTACTCTCCATGAGACATATGCATGAGTTGAAAGTATTTCTTAAAGTTTCCTTTAGCCTTGAGTAATGAGAATAAGAGAAGAGTACAAATTTCAAAGCTGAAAGTATAATGACTCACAAGATTGTGTTACATGTTCCATTTTTCATGATTCATGAGATTCACATTTTATACTTATTCAAGCCATGTGAGTCATTACTTATTACATGCATGATTTTATTAAAGAGTATTGATGTTGTTTTATATAAATGCATGCACCCCCACATACTCATCACATTTCCATGTACTAATCCACATATACGTCTATGTGCTACATTGTCTTATAATATAGGTTCAGGTGCTCAGTCCCAGCCTCATCTTTGACTTTTGAGTAACTCTATCTACATTCCTATAGTGGTGAGTCCTCATGGTTCAAGGACCTATCTTCAAACATTTCTGCATTTGAGACACAATATTTTTACTTTCAGTACATTTTGAGTTAGTTGGGGACCTGTCCCAATGGCTCTCTAGTTCACTGATTAGTAGAGTCTTTGTCAGACTAGCTATCAGATTGTGGTTATGTTGAGGTTTCCGATATTACTTAGTCATTTGGACCAAGCATTCTCTCCGTATTTCCTTTCATATGATATGACTATGCTAATGTTTAAATTATTTCATCTTGAAATGAGTGTTATTATAAGAAATAGGCTCAAAGGGTTAGGTTGAGGATACTTGTAGCCTTAAGCATCGTGTGACATCTTGGGAGATGATTTTGGGTCGCTACAAACATGGTATCAGATCCTAAGGTTTTAAAGGAGTCCTAGGGAGTCTAAGAAGCCATGTTGTGTAGATTCTTGATCATCGGTGTGTTGGTCTCCACATCTATGAGCAAGTGGATACAAGATATTTTAGGAAAAAGTTATTTCTTTCTTTTAGATTCTATTGTGCCTATAGTTGTCCCTCTCATCTCATAATTTATGGTTTTCTAGTTTAGAAAATGCCTCATCAAAGAGCGAATCCCCGTACGAATGATGATGAGCAACCCTCACCTCTTTATCCTTTGGATGAGACTGTCTCATGCCGAGTTTTGGGCGGCTTTTTAGGCGTTAGCCCAAGCAGTCACCACTAATGTTCGGGCTAATAACCAGGCCACAGTTTCTAATCAGCAAAGAGGTCATGTAGCCGCGGCTAGGATCCGTGATTTCATACGGATGAATCCACTAGAGTTTTATGGGTCCAAGGTAGGTGAGGAGCCATAGTTGTACCTGGAGAAGGTGAGAAAGATAAGGCAGGTAATGTATGTTTTTGAGGAAGAAAATGTTGAGTTGGCATCTTATAGAATGAAGGACATAGCACATGACTGGGTTGTATTATAGAGGAAGGGTAGAGGTGAGGATGCTGCTCCTATGACTTGGAAGGTGTTCCAAGATACATTCTTCGACAAGTTCTTTCCGCTTGAGATAAAGGAGGCAGAGATTAAAGAGTTTATGAACTTAAGGTAGGGCTCCATGACCGTTAAGGAGTACTACTTGAAGTTTAACCAGTTGGCCAAGTATGCTCCTGATTTGATTTCTGACACCCGGGCTAGTATGAACAAGTTTGTGATCGGTGTTTCTGGGTTGGTACTACAAGAGTATAAGACTGCGATATTGCATAGGAATATAGATTTGGCTAGGTTGATGATGTATGCCCAGCAAATAGAGGTGGATAATATTAGGGAGAGAGATTGAGTTAGGGGTAACAAGAGGGCTAGATTTGAGCAACATGAGTTTAGCCAGCCTAGGTTCCATGGAGGGAACCACCCCTAGTTTCAGAGGAGTCCATCTATTCCAGTGCCTTTATCAGCTAGTGCTCTCATGCCTAGAAGCAGGTAGGAGCAAGGGGGTAGATGTTTTATGTCTAGGTCACAGAACAGTGTTGGTAAAAGGCCTCGCTATCCTCCCTATGCTAAGTATGGTAGGAGTTATCTCGGGGAGTGTTTTGTAGATCTGAGGGGTTGTTTTAGTTGTGGTAAGTAGGGCCACAAAATTAGAGATTATCCTCATGCTAGATAGAGGAATAGAGATACCCAAACTCAGGCACAGGCTACTAGTGCATCAGCTTCTGTACCCTATCACACCCTTGCTCAGGGCGCTTTATCTAGCACTGCTGGTGGTCAGCACCAGAATAGATTCTATGCCTTACCATACTATCAGGACCATGAGGACTCTCCCGATGTTATTACCGATATGCTCCGTGTCTTTTACTTTGATACCTATGTATTGTTGGATCCCGGGTCGAGTCTCTCTTATATGACCCCACTTGTAGCTATGAATTTCAAAATGGGTCCCAAAAAGATTCCTGAGCCTTTGTTAGTTTCTACACCCATCGGGGAGTCAGTTTTTGCTAAACAAGTGTATAGATATTGTCCTGTTACTATTCATCATAGATTCATACTTTTTGATTTTATAGAGTTAGACATGGTGGATTTTGACCTTATTCTAGGTATGGATTGGCTTCATTCTTGTTATGCATCTATAGACTGTCGTACTCGTGTGGTTAAGTTTTAGTTTCCTGATGAACCAACTTTTGAGTGGTTTGAGAGTTCGGTATCTCCCAAGAGTCATTTTATCTCCTATCTCAAAGCCAGAAAGCTAATATCCAAAGGTTGCATATATCACTTAGTTATAGTCAAAAACACTAAGTTCGAGGATCCAACTATTTAGTCAGTCAATATTCTTAATGAGTTTCCAGATGTTTTTTCGAAAGTTCTCCTAGGGGTACCTCCCGTTGGAGAGATAGAATTCGGGATTCACCTTCTTCCTGATACTCAGCCTATTTCTATTCTATTATACCATATGGCACTAATTAAGCTTAAGGATTTGAAAGAGCAACTCAAAGATCTTTTAGACAAAGGTTTCATAAGGCCCAGTATTTCTTCTTGGGGAACGCCTATCTTATTCATCTGAAAGAAAGATGGTTCTTTGTGTTTGTGCATTGACTATCGTCATCTTAACAAGGTCACGATCAAAAAAAAGTATCCTTTTCTGAGAATTGATGACCTGTTGGATCAGTTGCAAAGTGCAAGTTATTTCTCCAAGATAAACCTTAGATCCGGCTATCATCAACTTAAAGTGAGGGAATGTGATATTCCAAAGAAAGTCTTCCAAACTTGCTATGGTCACTTTGAGTTTCTAGTCATGTCCTTCGAGCTAACCAATGCCTCAGCTGCCTTTATGGACCTCATGAATCGAGTGTTCAATCCACATCTTGATATGTTTGTCATTGTCTTCATAGATGACATCCTTGTATACTCCTGTAATGATAATGACCACACGAATCACCTTAGAGTTGTCTTGCAAACTATTAGAGATCACTAGTTATTTGACAAATTGAGTAAGTGTGAATTTTGGTTAAGGTTTGTAGCTTTTCTGGGTCATATTATTTAAGCCGAAGGAATTAGAGTAGACCCCCAAAAGACAGAAGCTGTAAGAAATTGGCCTAGACCTATCTCTCTATCTAATATTAGAAGTTTTTTATTTCTAGCGGGCTACTACCGCCGTTTTTTTAAAGGTTTCTCTTCTATTGCATCTCCCATGACCAAGTTGACCTAAAAGAAAGTTAATTTCTAGTGGTCAGATTCCTGTGATAAGAGTTTTCAAAAGTTGAAGACTCGACTTACTTCAGCCCCTATGTTGACTTTACCTAATGGTACAAATGGTTTTGTGGTATGTTGTGATGCCTCTAAAATTGGTTTGGGTTGTGTGTTGATGCAAAGAGGTAAGGTTATAGCCTATGCCTCTAGACGGTTGAAGTTGCATGAGAAGAATTAATTAACCCATGATCATGAGTTTGCTATTGTGCTCTTCGCTTTGAAAATCTAGAGACACTATCTTTATGGTGTTCATGTTGATGTGTTTACTGATCATAAAAGCCTGCAGTATGTGTTTACTCAGAGGGAGTTAAATCTTAGGCAGAGGAGGTCATTGGAGTTGGTAAAAGACTATGATATGAGTGCGTTGTATCAGCCGGGCAAGGTCAACGTAGTAGCAGATGCCCTTAGCAGATTGTTTATGGGTAGTGTTGCTCATGTAGAGGAAGGGAAGAAAGAGTTAGCTTGCGATGTGCATTGTCTGGCTAGATTGGGTGTAAGGTTACTTGATTCAGGCGAGGGGAGTATGTTGGTGCAAAGTAGTTTCGAGTCCTCTTTAGTTTCGAAAGTGAAGAAGAAGCAAGACAAGAATCCTAGTTTGGTTGTACTGAAGGAGTCAGTTCAGGACTAAAAGATAGAGGTTTTCTCCCAAGGGGGAGATGACGTGTTGACAGTGCAAGGTAGATTGTGTTCCATGTGTTGATGATATGAGGCAGAGGATTATGGATGAACCGCATGGCACGCGGTATTCCACTCATCCCGGCACCACCAAGATGTACCTCGACTTGTGAGAAATCTATTGGTGGAATGGTATGAAGAAGGATATAGCTGAGTTTGTAGCAAAGTATGCAACGTGCCAAAAGGTTAAGGTAGAGCACCAAAGACCTGGTGGTGTAATGCAAGAGTTTGGTATACCCACTTGGAAGTGGGAGGTGGTGAATATGGACTTCGTGACCAGGTTGCCTCTTTTGCATTGCCATCATGATTCTATTTGGTTTGTTGTGGATAGGTTGACTAAGTCCGCGCATTTCTTGCTCGTGCTCACATCTTATACAACTACGATTATGCTAGTTTGTATATCCGGGAGATTGTCAGGCTGCATGGAGTTCCCACGTCCATCAGTTTAGATAGGGGCACTTAATTTACTTCTCAATTTTAGAGGCCGTTTTGGTAGGGTCTTGGTACCCAAGTTCTTTTGAGTTCTGCTTTTGATCCGCAAATAGATGGTCAGGCTGAGAGGACTATTCAAACCCTAGAAGATATGTTGAGGGCATGTGTTTTTGATTTTTAAGGTAGTTGCGATGAGCATTTTCTATTAATAGAGTTTGCCTATAACAATAGTTACCATGCTAGCATCGGGATGGCACCATTTGAGGCCTTGTATGGTAGGAGATGTAGGTCATCCATAGGGTGGTTTGAAGTGGGTGAAGCTGCCATATTTGGGCATGATGCAGTGTTTGAAGCTATAGAGAAAGTTAAGTTAATTAGAGAGAGGTTGAAGACCGCTCAGAGTCGCCAAAAGTCATATACTGATATAAGAAGAAGAGATCTTGAGTTTGAGGTGGGTGATTTTATGTACTTGAAGATTTCATCCATGAAAGGGGTGAAGTGGTTTGGTAAAAAGGGAAAGCTTAGTCCCCGTTATGTTGGCCGATATAGAGTCTTAAGTCGTGTTAGTAAGGTGGCCTATGAGGTTGAGTTGCCCACAGAGTTGTCAGCTGTTCATCCTGTTTTTCATCTCTCCATACTTAAGAAGCTTATTGGTGATTCTGTTGTAGTCGATCCCTCAGAGAGTGCTGATATTCAGAACATTCTTTCCTTCGATGAGATTCCTGTTAAGATCCTAGATTTTCAAATTTGTTGACTAAGGAACAAAGAAGTTCCCTTGGTTAAATTTTTATGGTGGAACCAGTCTGTTAAAGGTGCTACTTGGGAGACAGAAGCAGAAATGCAAGCCAAGTACCCGCACCTCTTCTTCGCGAGTTCAAACCAAGCCGAAGGTATTATTCTTCCTTAATTTAGCCTTTCAAATCTATAGTGCAGCTATGTATCAATTCTTGCATGAGTTCTTGCAATTTCTGAGGTATTCAAGAGTTTAGAAAGATTCAGCTATAAGTACTCTATTTTTCCTGTGTTCCTAGTCCAACCAGCGACATTCGAGGATGAATGTTTCCAAGGGGGAGATATTGTAAGACCCCGCGAAATTCTCTCATAGAATGAACCTTAGGGCATGTCAAGTGAGGCATGATGCCGGCCCTAAAATATTAAGAAGTGATTTCCTAAGTGAGTATCATGTTAACCATATAGACTTTCCCTAATTTTGACTTTTTATCACATGGAAAATTTGATAAGCTTTCCATTGATATAAGATTCACCCAAATCTGATACCCGGGTAAGAAGTTATGGATAATTTAATTTCTAGTCGTAAAACAATGTCATTTTGGTGCTTGGCGCATTGCGGAGAGGGTCTATTTGACGATTGTCAATTTCTAGTGGAACTCCATGATAGTGACGCATCGCGCTGAATTTCCAGGTGTCAACTAGTGGGACAACGCGATGGCTTCGTGTCGCGGTGACTACCTAATTCCAATTTGTCAATTTCCAGTGAGCCACCGCGATAGTGCCACGTTGTGGTGGCCCATGAAATTGGGTTCCCAATTCAATTTTTTTCCATCTTCATACAGAAGTTAAAAAGGTCACTTTGGACTTTTTCCAAGCATCTTAAACTGTGCAAACACCAAATCAAGGTCATTTAGAAGCATTCCATGAAGTCTCTCTCAATTTTTCTCTCAACCAAAACCCTAAGTATCCAAAACCTCTTCTAAGAATCTCAAGAATCCACCATAGATTTTCTAAATCGAGTCAAGATTCAAGGTTCCCAAGTCAAGGGCTTCAAGAACCCTCGTTCAAGAGTACGAATAGAGTTCCAAAAGAGAGAGTTCATCCAAAGCTTCTAATTTAAGGTATGTGGGGTTTTGAACAAGGGTAAACCTTTCACCCCTGTGACCAAAGGCTTATATAAATCATGATTTACCTAAAATCTATGAGGTTTTACATGAATTTGAACTAGGTTTTTTTACCCAACATTATTGAATGCATTATCTTGATATTTCCTATGAATTGAGAGTTAAATGACATGATTTCTGCATGTTTTCTTGAGAAATTACAACTGGGTCTATACCCCATAATTTTAATCTTTTAGAAGTTAATAGTTGAAATTTTTGAAACATTGAAGTCTATGAGTATGTTGAGATTTTGAGATAAATTGCTGAGATTTCAAGAATTCTACATGAGTTATGAATCTATATGCCGTCTATTATGCTTTTGATGAGTTTTAACTTAAGATTGAATTATGGGTTATTAAACCCTACTTGAGACTTGCAATTTTATGAACTATTGTGCTATAAGTACCCATGATTTGAGTATTTTGAGATTGTTGTGAAATGTTTGACCTAATGGTCATTGAGCTTTGAAATTCACTTTCCTACATGAGAGTACAAATTTGATTATTGGGTTCGTAGTGAACCATGAGATTATTTCTAAAAGTAAATTTTTACGAGATGAGGTCAGATAATCTAAAGGGAGTTGTATTTAGCATCGAACGAGTAAGTTACTATGGTTTCTTACCCCAAAACTACGTACCACTATAGGCTGGGCTTGAGGCTGAGTTTATGATTATTATTGGGCCTAAGGCCGAGTTGATATTGGGCTCGAGGCCGAGTTTGTTTAGTGATCACTAGACCTAGGTTATACTCCCTAGCAAAGAGTATGACGCTTCTCCCCAACGTGGGGTCTCTTCTTAGGAGGATAAAATGTTGGACTCTATATTGCTCGCATGGTTCATGTCAGTTAATAGAACCTCCTTTGACATTTAAACTTCGAGATCAGTTACCTCCTTAAACTAAAGTATTTTCTATTGAGATAAGATATTTTCCTTTAAAACTAAAATACTTTCCCTTGATATGAGTATTTTTTCCTAAGGCTTGAAATGAGATATTTTTCTAACGTGAATGAAATGCCTTCAAGTATGTTCCAAAGTTATATGATTTTGAATTCCAAGTATTTGAGTGCAAAAGAGTTATGAGTTCTTGAGCATTGAAAAAGTTTTACTCTCCATGAGACATATGCATGAGTTGAAAGTATTACTTAAAATTTCTTTTAGCCTTGAGTAATGAGAATAAGAGAAGAGTACAAATTTTAAAGCTGAAAGTATAATAACTCACAAGATTGTGTTACATGTTCCATTTTACATGATTCATGAGCTTCGCATTTTATACTTATTCAAGCCATGTGAGTCATTACTTATTACATGCATGATTTGATTAAAGAGTATTGATGTTGTTTTATCTAAATGCTTGCACCCCCACATACTCAGTACATTCCCAAGTACTGATCCACATATACCTCTATGTGCTACATTGTCTTATAATGTAGGTTCAGCTGCTCAGTCCCAGCCTCGTCTATGACTTTCGAGTACCTTTTTCTACATTCCTGCAGTGGTGAGTCCTCATGGTTCAAGGAACTATGTTCAAACATTTTTGTGTTTTAGAGATTATATTTTTACTTTCAATACATTTTGAGTCAATTAGGGACCTGTCCCAATGGCTCTCTAGTTCATGGATTAGTAGAGGCTTCATCAGACTAGTTATCAGATTGTGGTTGACTTGAGGTTTTTGGTATTGCTTAGTCATTTGGACCAAGCATTTTCTTCGTATTTCCTTTCATATGATATGACTATTCTAGTGTTTGAATTATTTCATCTTGAAATAAGTGTTATTAGTAGAAGTGAAAGGGTTAGGTTGGGGATACTTGTAGCCTTAAGCACTGTGTGACGTCCTGGGAGGTGATTTTGGGTCGTTACAATAGGTGAACTCATAAGCAAGACAATAGCTAAATCCAAGTTGAGAAGTTAAGTAAAGAGAGGATATGACTGGAGAGTACAAACCATAAGTTATGGATATGGGTCATGCCAAGAAACCTTAAAGAGCACAAAAATCCAGTCAATCATCAGAGTCGAAGTAACAAAAGAAGATGAGTGGATGATCTAAGTACGACTCATAAGGATAAATCATAAAAATACCAGTGTCCAGAGCTTAGAAATATTAATGCCCGATTGGTGATGAGTGAAGACCATGAGTCGTATGGTCCAGATACCACTCATGAGGCTGAGCCGTAAATATAATAGAAAGTTGAAGCCCAGGAGATCAACTACAGGAAAGTATATGACTAGAATAGTATGACTCGTAAGAATACCTTATGAGTGGATGATGTGAGTCGTACCTTTTGCCAATATACTTTTTCTATTCTATTGTAATTAGGATTTCTGCATTATTTTGAGATACTATAAATACTTTAGGGTTATTCCTTTATTAGGTTACATTCTTTCACATACTCTTACGCACTTTTACAATACTTTGATCATTGAGATTTTGTTCTTGAGATTTTTGGGTTTTTTATTCAATTGAAGACTTCAGATTTTGTTTTTCTTATTCTTGTGAAATTAATTACATGTGTTCTTTATTGATTATCATGGATTGTTGCATGAACATGAGTGGCTAATTTACTTGACTAGGGTTGTGGGAGTCCTAGTGGATTAACTACGTAGAGGAAGTGGGAGATTCATCTATTCTAACGTGGTTGCTTGTATCTTAATCTTCTTTATATTAATTGACCTCAGAGCTACTACAGAAGCTTGAGGATTTTCTGTATTCGAAAACGTCCTCATAAGGAGGTTTGATATTGGGAAAAAGGGGATTAAGAAAGATGTCTATCTTATTATTCCACCATCTCATCTAATCAACTTGAGACTCATAAGGTGAAAGTTAAACTGTAGCCATAGACAAGGGTCAATAAGGTGACGCCCTGAGACTCGCAATGTAAAGGGTGAGATTAATCAACAAATTCACAACATGGTTGATAATACATAGCTTGTCGACTTTATAGGTAGAGCAGTAGAATAGGTGTATTGAACACGAGAAACTTACAGAGTTGAGAAGCCAGGGGGAACACAGTCTAGTGTTCGTCCTCTATTATTTACGAACTCAAAGAATTCAAGTTTGGTTACTACTTACTATTGATTTCTGAATATCCCCCATTTACTTTTTTGCATTACTCATGAATTTCGTCAAGTTAAGGAAATGTTCAATATTTTCCATGTGGGTTTGACCCCATCCTAGTTGGGTTACTAAATTTGACATCGACCGCAACATACTTCTTTGGAGGTTACTTTTGGGAGACATCAAATGGCACATGTAATGCCCTTCAGTATATGTAAGACTATTGCAACCCAAACTCAATATTCCAAGTAAATCAGAAGTGGAAGAAGTAGAATAGAATAATCCCAGAGTAATTAAAGATTAAAAAATAATTCAAGATACATCCCAGGTCTAGTTGTCACTATTACAAGACTTTATTAAATAATAGAATCTATTAATATAAAATATCTTAAATGAAAATCTAGCACAAGATAAAAGGGGAGAGATCTGGGTAAGCTCTAAAACCTCGTTTGGCCATGAAAATAATAATTTTCCTGTTTTGGAGTTGGAGTTAGAGTTGAAGTTGGAGTTGCTATTGTGTTTGTCCATGAATATAAATTGGTTTTATTTTTAAATTTGTGAGAGAATTAGGAGTAAAAAAATTGAAAACAAGTTTTACTACTTTTCATTTCTCCAAAAACAATTTTCACTAAAGTTAAATAATTCTTATGTACAAACTCTATTATTTTGACTTTTTTCACTTTAGTGAAAAAGTTTTGTGGAGAAAAGTGAAAACTTCTCTTGGACAAATTCCTACTAAGTTTCATCAACATAATCTATGATCTACTACTCGAACCAATGCATACATGGTCTGTAAAAGGAAAACAAAAAAAGCAAGGGTGAGTACGACGAACCATGTGTACTCAGCAAGCATTACCGATAATGGGCCATAATGCACAGTGATGGTGAGAACCACCTCCTCAACTAATCAAATCACCCAAATAATCTACAAAAAACATAGATAACACTTCATATTAATAGAGTAACCCAACACAATAATCATAGGAATGTTAGTATACATGATAGGCATATTAATTCAGGTGAGTCAGTACTAGTCATTTTTATGATCAACAAGTAAAAAAAGTCATTTATAAGGGATATTGACTAATATAGTCTATTAGGCTTAATTATCATGTTCAACCAATAATTTGGGATAAATTAGTGAGTGTGTATAATTATGTGTATATCATGCTACCACTAGATGCAACAGTACATGCATCACTGATCAAGCCATAGTCATATCCCACATATCATAACTATTTCAACTCTAAAATCAACCAAGAGGTAGTATAATATGATATAATGTAGTGAAATAAATGTAGAATACATAATATCACAACATGGTCAATCATGATAATTCTATACAAAAGTAAATAATCAAATACAATATCAAATCATACCAACAAATGCAATATAAATGATGCAATGCAAGGCAATGATGGTGGAATAATGATGATATGAATCATTGCATAGCTCTCGTATATGTGTTCTTTGCCTCCTCGCTTCTAGTATAGGACCATATACCTTTAAAAATTCAATATCAAGTATAGTATATACTATATTCACAGTTTCAAAGATGGAAGTAGCAATCACCTTATTAGATTACTCCTCAGTCAAAAGTTTCGTAAAGTGTTTAGTTTTCTATCAAAATTAGTGTTTTTCATTGATACCAATATCATGTATATGTACATATAAAATGAGGATGTAATTCTCCCAACCAAATAAGTATGAAGATAATAATCAATTCAATTAATGTATAAACAATCCAAAAATCAACTTAATATGTTAATAATTCATGAAATAAGTCATCACATGCACCACTGGAAAAAATAGTTATGTAAGGCATCAATAATATCATTTCATGCTCCTCTCTCAGGCATCACTATAATGATAGAGACATATAATGCTTAAATAAGGTCTATGATATCTATTAAAGCCACCACACGGACATCATAGTAATGATAAATTAAATTAATGCACAACTAAGACCAATTATTATCAATTTAAGCCACCACCAGACATCACAATAATAATAATCTCTCAATTCAATAATAATATTCATATCAGACCCTAAATCGTAATACAAAAATAGTAAACAATCCAAACAAAAATTTATAATAAAACTTACCCAAACCTAGCTTGTCTCATGTAATAAGTCTCATCTTCCCATAAATGACATCATTAGATTACATAACTAAAAGAAGAACTATGCTAGTTAACAATACATTATAATAAGAGATACTAAACTCCGATAATCACATCAACTATTACAAGTCTATTTATACTCTAAGTATTTTCTAAACCTCAATCATTTCATCAAGTAACAATAATAACATATTTATTCCCTTAAAGGTCACTAAGCCACTATCACCATAATAAGGTCCACTAAACATGATTCAAATTTTAAAATAGGTCCACATAATAAATTTATTATATATCCATAATCCATCAATCTACAATCTATTCTAAGCATAATTACAAGTAGATAGAATAACTTAAATTATTACATAACTATAATCCATAAAATGACTTTATTACCAGCAAAGATGTTCGCTATTTCATCAAAGTGGGACCCTCGATCCTAAATGGTTCATAAAATAAAAGAAAATAAGTATACAACACATAAACACCTAAAAAAAGTTGAGGTACATCTCAACTTGCCATTATAGAAGATCCAAAAGCTAAAACACAATTCAAAGCACTAATAAAAAGCTCTACATCCTCGAATCATCACCAAACACATCCATCCTAATAAAATATAACATCGACATATCAAAAAAAATTCATTAATACCTATATCAATATATTTTTATTCTAGATCTAAAATTACTTCGAAAATCAACTCCTAAAATACATGGATAAAATTGAAATTTTATTTAAGAATCATGTTCTCCATTATTTTAGGGTTCTAAATCAGAAAATACAAGGAAAATCAAGTTGAAATCGGATTTGTAATCAAGTAAAAAATAATTTTATACTTTTAACAACCTGAATTTTGATGATATATGTGAAATATGTGTTTCTGTGCGACTTAACTATTTACCCCTTCCAATAGTTTCATTATGGTATTTCTGGAGCGTGGGGGTGATTTCCATAGTTTCCAATGCATTTTGGTGCCATTTGTATGATATTGTGATTTTTGGTGGCTTCGAGAGCCTTATATGTGACTTCAGTCGACATCTTTTGATTCATACGATGGATGGAAAAATGGACAATGCCAGCAGGTCCTGAACATCGATTTTATAGTGGTACCATGTTTAGTCTAGTTATATGGATTTTAAATCTCATTTCGACTCTCTATTTAGAAAATTATGATTTTGGGGTTCAACTTTTAAAAATGGCGTCTTTTCAAAAATCTGTTATCACCATTGAGTTTGGAGCATCGAATTTGATAGAGTGGCATAGTTTTTATACATTTATGATATTTCAGATAAATCTCAATGGACTTGTGGGGACTTGGAATAATCCACAATCCATAGCTAGTGTATGAGTTATCTAGCGCACACACTATCGCGGAAGGGATGCTGTGATCGCTACAGGGACAATAGTCATGATGTTGCAATCAAGATACCCTATCACGGTCATGAATCTTCGTCTAGATAGTGTATCGCAATCCTAACCATCGTCTTCGATCGCGGTGCTAAGTATAAATACTCATGTTTTGTCATTTTTCACCATTTTGAGACTTGGAGCTTAGGATTTTGTGATTTTGAGCAAATTTCTCCATTTCTAAGCTTGCGTAAGCTTCATTATACCCATTTCAACTAATTTATTCTTTCTTTAATATTAGATTCTTGTTTTAATTTGAATTTGAAAGTGGAAATTGGGGATTTTGGTCCCAGAGGCCCAAAATTGTATTTCTTCAAATTAAGCCCCAATTCAACACATTTTCACTTGAATAATGTTCTTTATCTTATAATTACTAGTTTTTTTTCTCAATTTCATCTTCAAAAAAATTTCAAATCTTGATTTTAAAATGGATTTTGAAGATTTTACCCAGCAAAGTATAAAAAAAGGTTTTCTTCAATTTGAACCTCATTTTCTCTTGGTTTTTCAGCTATAGACTCCTAAAAACATAGGGAACATATTTTTGCAACAAAGTTATAATTTTCCCTCCCATTTTGAAAACTCATTTTGGGGGTCCATTTTGACCCCAACTTAAAACTAGGCAATATGGGTGTCGTTGGCTTTCTTTTGACATGTAGATTTTATATTTGAATATTTTTGTTGATTTTGGGACCAAAGTATAACGGATCAGTTTTGGCATTCGAGGTAGGTTATGGCTTAACTTCTTTCAGATTGGGCTGGGTAGTTAATTTATATACAAAAACAGGCTAAGGGTATGAGAACTAATTATAAAAGAATGTCTATCTTTTTGTCTTGCACCCTTATGGAGGCTTATATGTGATGTAATTGGCGGATTTGATATATTATGTGGTGTGTCTAACTGTGTGGGGTCGGGGTCCTATGTGATGTTGATAGCCTATATACATAGGAATAATTGTGTTGTATTGATGAAAAGAATATTGTGGTACCAAATGTGACTGTGATGTATTCATACTCTATTGGCATATGAATCATGTAGAATTTCATGAATGCTTGGAAATATTGTGTGGATATTTGGCTCACGTTACTGCTATATTATTTGGTGTGGAAATACTAATGTGGTTTGTTGTGGAAATACTAATTGTGGTTGGTTGTGATAATTACATCCTCATATAATACTCATTCATGAAACAAATAGTACCACCGAGGAAATATTGAGAAATGCTGGCAATATCTTTTTATAAAAACCCTCCCCAGGGGATGTTTTAGGAAAGAGATATGGGACATCTTATAAAATTCTCCACGAGGGATGTGCTGGGGAGGAGATATGATATATGGATTATATATGGGTTGATGAACCCCCCATGGTCTTACGTTGGGAAGCTCTATCTCCATAGATGTATATAGAGACTGTGCGATGGTCTTGGAGGTTGTGTGATAGCCTCAAGGTTGTGTGACAACCTTGTGTGTCATCATCATCATCATTCTTATTGTATTACATCATTATGTTGTGATATGATTTTATATTCTATTTTGACTTGTTATCTATCTATTGTTATATCTTGCCTTACTTGTATGTTATGCTCTCATATATGTTGTTCTCCCTTACTTGTTATCTATCTATTGTTATACTTGTTTTCACAACCAAAACCAAGGCCTGGTAATACAGACGATCGGAGAACACCCCATTTGCTTAGCCAAATAGAACATAACAAAACTGACAGCAGATGAATTTCGAACATATTACAAGATAGAATAATGTAATCTCAAAGGAGTCTAAGAATAACCAAGACAATACCCAGTCCACAGTAATCCACAAAACCTCTAACAAAACCATATCAATATAAGTTGGGACATGCTCCCAATGAAAGACAAAACAAACAAGTCAAAAGAAAAAGTCTATGATAATATATAAGCAAAGAAGCAACGACCTTCCAGAAGAAGGAGGCTTACCACTTCAAGTTGATTGCTGACCAAACAAAAATCCTATAACTGTGTAGGAAAAGTAGAAGTGTCTTCGATTCTCACATCATGTGGGGATATAGCATCTGGAGACAGTTAGTGGGTTTAGCGCTAGCATGTAACTCGGGAAGGTGGTGACATAATGCCAAGTAAAAAACATAGTAAAAATCCACATGCACACATTGTACATATATATATATATATAACATATTGTGGTAGGGATCAAGGTTTATCATGAAAGAAAAATATTAGCATTGACTATGTAGCGTAACCGTTATAAAGAGATACCTACCGGCTATATAGGTTCAGCTCTCTCTGCTGAAAGGGCTCTAGTGCGTGTTATCCATATAAATAGGAGGTATCAAGGTAGACTAGGGAATTCTCCAAACCACATCAATCCAAGATAAACACACATATATATATATCATGACTCGAGACTACCCCTAGCCGCGATAATGATTTTTACAGTCATAAGTGACCACAAGTTAACCTATGAACTAGTACCTACTTTGAGCATTAAATAAAGTAGTAACAAAACATCTGTGTAGAAGATAAACTGATAAAGTACTACAAGTATGAATACTGATAGTGCGACTCAGTCACAAGTCTAAAACATCTGAGATGATTCTGAAAACTAAACGGTCTATCTGAAAACCACTAATAAAATTGATAAAATTGACTAACCGTCTAATTGACTATGTGAGAATCTGAAAGCCTCTAAACTGACTGAGGATTTGATGGGATAGGCCCCCAACTAAATTCGAATGATAGAACATAATGAAATATTAAAATAAATAAAAGAGAGCTAATATATCCTCAAAGGATGAGGAATCACCACTGTTGCTGCTACTGTAACACTGGGCTATCTAAGTACGGTATAGAAACTGAGCATCCAAACCTATGATATAAGACATCACAGCACACGGAAGAGTATGTGGTCAATTCTTTGAATAAACTAGTATATAAGATGAGGATAGTATGAAATGCATAGGGTAACTGTGCATGAATGCATGAACATGTAAAATCAAAAAATGCAAGACTAAGTGTATATCTGTCTTATTACTGAGATAATCTAAAATCTGAAAGACTAAAAGCTGTAAAACTGAATATTTGAAAGTCTATACACTTAGTCAAGGAAACCTGAACTGAAAATACATTAAATACTGTACTGAGACTTCAGGATCTAACTATAACCTACATGCCCCAAATTTGCTATTGTGGTCTAACCTGTAACCCTAGTTGGAAGGGTGTTGGTACCTTGCCAAGGGTACAAGCACTAGCTTACTATGTGGATCCATTAGGATGATATCCCGAAGGACGAGTGTGTAATTCCTAACTGACGAGGGACCCCTCAAAGTCTACGGTGGTGTTGTAGGTCTGGAACTTAGGGAATGCTACTAGCACCTCATGACAAACTGTAGGGAAGATTCCATCCCTACATTCAATAGGTGTTGTGTTACTCCCAACTTAATGACACTGATACTGGACTAGACTGACTTAAATTTAACTGAGCAAACAACTTATAATGCTTATCATGGTTTGATAATAGCAATTGGTTGAATGATAATACTCATGGTTTAATTTAAATTATTCTGAGATACTAAAATCATGTAAAACAACTAGGTATCAGGGGTTCATAACCCACCACTACTAAATAAATATACATATTTTGTATTAAACTTCAAATATTGTAATATGTGATCATGGTTCAAAGACACAACATGGCATTTCATCAAACATGTAAAAATCATAACTTGAACATGGGAATGTCTTAAACATGAGGAAACAATAGGATTACATGGTTAAATTCATAACTTAGGGATTTATCCAAAATCAATTGAACATGACATGGAAATTTCGACACTTAAAACATGATATGACTCATTCCACTTTAAAACACTCGTAACCGTAACTCGTAATTGAATTAACAAGAGATTCATGGAGTTAGGTCAGGTTGAACATGTAAGAACTCATAATTTAAACCAAAAGGGGATTCTTGGACTCCATGGGTGAAAAATGGCCCGTGGATGAACATCGCACATACCTCACTAGATGAATTATTGAGGATTCCTTGAGGATTTCTTGAACTTGAACCTTAAATTCCTTGGTTTCTGGACAAAGGGATTGAATCTTGTTCTTAGGAGAAGAAGCTTGGAATATTGTTCTTGGGAAAAAGAAGGGTTTTTACGTCAGTTGATTGGACGAATATGGAAAAATAAAGCCGTTTTGGGTTCTTTAATTCGTGCCTTGAACATTTAGGGCTGAGGGGAAAGGACTAAAGTGCCCCTTGACCCTTAAGAAGCTAAAACAGAGGGGGAATAAGATTCACATCATGTCCCTTATCGCGTTGAGAGAGCAATGCTTCATTCCTCTTATCTCATTGAGAGAATGACACACCGCCGCCAAATCACAGACCCTTACTACCTCATGCAAAAAAAGTCTATAACTTTTTGCTCGGGTATCAAATTCTGAATTGGTATTGTTGGAAAGCTAATTAAACTATCTATTATTTGGTGGGTCTTGAGCTAAAATGTATATAAAAATTTATACATGTTTAAAGTCGACCCTTGTAGAATCAAACACCAAAATTTGGCCAAATTAAAGGCTCTTAGCTCAGTTTGCTCTAAGAGATTCTTATGAATATTTTTCACCTCATAAGCTTTTCACACACTAGGTTAAAGGTCATGACACATGTATTCAAAATATAAATCGTGGTATTAAAGTTTAGACATATAGGAATGACGGTTTAAAGTCTAGCCCAAAAATGTGGGGTGTTAGATTATCTCCACCTAGGAATCATTCATCTTCGAATGAAACTAATTAAGCTGAGATACTAAGAAAACTAAAAGTCTATAGTGAATACTTATAAGCTAAAACATGATCTAATAACTTGGTCTAAAACATTATACATGCTATGACATGAGAATAGTTGCACAACTGAAATAGAGAATGAAAAGATTCAACCTAAAGAAATCTATTATCTCAACCAGTCACTCATATTTGCTTCTGCTTCCCAAGTATCTCTATCAACAGACTAATTTCACCATAGAACTTTAACTGAGGGATCTTCTTTATTCCTTAGCCTATGAATTTGACAATCAAGGATCTCAACAAGAACTTCTATGTAGGAAAGGCTATCCTGAACATCCATACTTTCTAGAGGAACAACAAAAGATGAATCACCAATGCATTTTCTTAACAAAGAAACATGCAACACCGGATGATCTGATGCCAAATCTGTAGGCAACCCTAGCTCATAAGCTACCTTCCCAAAATGGTTCAAGATTCTATAAGGGCTAACATATCGTGGACTGAACTTCCCCTTCTTGCCAAATGTCTTCACACCCTTCATGGGAAATATTTTCAAATAGACTAAGTCACCAACCTAAAAATCAAGATCTCTTCTTCTCACATCTGCATAGGATTTATGATGGCTTTGGGTTGTCTTCAGCCTCTCCCTAATCTACTAAACTTTCTCCATCACATCAAACACTGAATCTTGCCCTATTAAAGCAGCCTCCCTGGTATCAAACCAACTAATAGGAGATATACATATCCTCCCATAGAGAGCCTCAAATGGAGCCATCTGGATAATAAAATGATAACTATTACTGTAGGAAAACTCAGGCAAAGTTAAGTGGTCATCCCAACTATCTTTAAAATCAATAAAACATGCCCTCAATATGTCATCTAAGGTCTGAATGGTCCTCTCTTCCTAGACATTTATATGAGGAAGGAAAGCTAGACTAAGATGAACTTGGGTACCAAAACCCTTCTGAAAAGCCTTCTAAAAGTGAGAGATAAACTGAGTACATCTATTTGATATGATTGACAATAGAATCCCATGTAATTTAACCAACTCCCTAATATAAAGCCTGGCATATTCCTCTGCTGAGTACAAAGTATGAACTGGTAAGAAATGAGCTGATTTTGTCATTTTATCTATAATGACCCAAATCGAATTATGTTGATGACGCGTATGAGACAAACCCGTCACAAAATCCATGTTCAACACTTCCAACTTCCAAGTTGGGTTACTGAACTCCTACAATATACCACTAGGACTCTGGTGATCAACTTTAACTTGCTTATAATTTGAACACTTAGCCACATAGTCTGCAATATCCTTCTTTATACCATTCCACCAATAGATTTTACGCAAGTCACTATACATATTGGTGATGTGCTTCTGCCAAAATTTGCTTCCTTAATCCATTAACACACATAACACATAACCTGCCCTGGCAACACAACACCCTATCTTCTCCTTCGGAGAAAACCTTTATTTTTTGATCTCTAACTGATTTCTTTAACTTAACTAGAATGGAATCCCTATCTTGCTTTTCCTTCACTTTGACAACCAATGACTATTCCAAACTATTCTAAACCCATACACTGCCTTCAGCTAAGTCAATCAAATAAAAACCTAATCTATAAAGTTGATGAACTTCCCAAACTAACGTCTTTGTATCCTCCTCAACATGAGCAACATTATCCATAAACACTATGCTAACAAAATCTTCCACTACATTAGCCTTTCCCAGATAATATAAAACACTTATCTCATAATCATTTAACAACTTAAGCCACCTTCTCTAATAAAGATTTAAATATTTCTATTAAATCACATACTACAAACTTTTGTGATCCGTGAACACATCAACATGAACCCCGTAAAGATAATGCCTCCAAATTTTCAAGGCAAAAACAATAGTTGTTAAATCAAGATCATGGGTAGGATTATTTTTTTTATAGGGTTTAAGTTGTCTAGAAGCATAGACTATAACCTTACTTCTCTACATCAATTCACAACCAAGACCAACTATGAAAGCATCACAATAAACTATAAACCCATCTGAACCATCTAGAAAGGTCAAGACTAGGGCTGAGGAGAGTCGAGTATTCAACTCTTGAAAAATTTTCTCACACAAATTTGACCACTGAAATTCAATTTTCTTCTGATTCAATCGAGATATGGGGGATGAAATAGAAGAAAATCCCTCAACAAACCATCTATAATAGCTAGAAAAAACTAAGAAACTCCTGATATCTAATGGATAAATGGGTTTGGGATAGTTTTTCATTGCTTTGGTCCTATGGGGGTCAACTCTGATGCTATCACCAGAAATAATATGGCTAAGAAAATCTACTAATCTTATCAAAAATTTGCACTTACTAAATTTTGCACAACTGATGAGCTCTAAGGGTCTGCAGCACAATTCTCAAATGGTCTGCATGATCATTTTCACTTTGGGAATAGACAAGAATGTCATTAATAAAAAATATAATAATTATTTTCAAGTACTACATCAAATGTATAAAAGTTACAAAGGCATTCGTTAGTCCAGGAGACATAACTAAAAATTTAAATTGACCATACCAAGTTCTAAAGGTTGTCTTCAGAATGTCACATTCTCTAACTTTAAGCTGATGATAGCCGGATCTAAGGTCTATCTTAGAGAAATAACTGGCACCCTGAAGTTGGTCAAACAAGTCATCAATTATGGGGAGTGGATACTTATACTTGATTGTGACTTTGTTCAACTGATATTAGTTGATGCATTTTCTGAGAGAATCGTCTTTTTTACGCATGAAAAAGACTGGAGAGCCTCATAGGGAAATACTAAGCCTGATGAAACCCTTATCTAAGAGATCTTTCAAATATTTTTCATCTTCTTAAGCTTAGCTGGAGCCATTCTGTAGGATGGAATAGAGATAGACAGGGTATCTGGAAGAAGATCTATTCCGAAGTCAATTTTCCTTTTAGGAGAAACTCTGGGAAGATTTTCAGGGAACATATATGGGAATTCCTTTACTACTGAAACTAACTCGAGACTGGGATTCTCAGAACTAGAGTCTTTGACTTGAACAAGATAGTAAACAAACCCTTTTGATATCATCTTTCTTACTCTAAGATATGAAACAATTTAACCCCTACGCACTGAAGTACTACCCCTCTATTCAATAACTGGTTCATTGGGAAACTAAAACTTAATGACTCTATTTCTATAGTCAACTGAAGCATAGCATGATTGGAGTCAATCCATGCTGAGAATGACATCAAAATTAGTCATCTCTAACTCCACAAGATCAACTGAGGTAATTTTTTAGGATACTGTGATCGAGCAATTTCCGTATACCCATCTAGCTATAATAGATTTACCTAGTGGGACAGACACTAAGAAGGTTCTACTAATATTTTTGGACTGACGGTGAAATTAGCGACTATATAAGGAGTCACAAAAGAAAGTTAAGCTCCGGGATCTAATAAAACACAAACATAGAGATGGAAAAACTACAACGTACCCCTAACCACATCAGGAGAGCTCTCCTGATCCTGTCGAGTCTAAAGGGCATATAACCTGTTTTGGTACTGTTCTCTTAAAGCCCTGCTAGGTCGAACAACCTACTGATAAGTTAGTTTGACACTGCTGGCAATCATTCCTACCCTTCTACATACCTACAAGGCACTCCCTTATCCTATGTCCCAACTTTCCACATCCAAAACACATATCACTCTCATCCCAATATTCACCTGGATAATTCCTACCACATTTTTGACAAAGCAGATTAGTAAGACTACTGTCCATGCTACCTTGGGACTTAGAGCCTAGCGCTCTATCCCGACTATTATTCCTAAACTTTGGCACTGGCACACTAGCTGAAGACGCAGCTGGGGCTAAAAATTTTTGATATAACTGAGAACTATTACCACCCTCTGACCTCAGCTGTGAAAAGTTAAAACTACCTATTCTAGCCCTCTCATTTTCTCTCTTTCTTTCTCTTTAAGCTTATCTTCATCAATCTGCTGAGCAGGATCTATCATTATAGATAATTCTATATCCTTAATCCATATTATGGTCCTACACTCCTTGACCACACTATTAGATACACCAGATACAAACTTACTTATTCTAGACCTATTATTAGCCACCGTCGAAGGAGAATACCTCTCCAATTTAATAAACTTAAAAGAGTACTCCTTCACACTCATATTAACTTGCTTCAAATTAATAAACTCCTACACCTTAGATTTCCTCAACTCTAAGTGGAAAAAACTATCAAAGAAAGTCATGGTAAACTCCTCCTACTCGATAGGCCCATCCTCAACACCTCTATCCTCCTTCCACTGCCTAAACCAAGTGTGAGCTACATCCTACAACTTATATGTAGCCAACTATACACTCTCACTCGAAGTGATACCCATGATATCAATCACCTTCTGCACCATAGACACAAATTCCTATGGATCCTCCTCAAACTTGGATTCTAAAAATAAAGAGGGATTTATTTGGGTGAAATCCTGTATCCTAGCTGCAGTTGTATTGGTGACTAGATTGGATAGAGAAATAGCCTATTGCCTATTCTAGGAAACTACCTAATGGTCTAAGGCCATGAAACATAGCATGAGAAACTTATTCATTCAAGCTATCTTTGTGAACAGGTAGTAGTGCGGGTTGATCCCCGTTCCTTCTTTCGTTATTTCTCTTGGGAGGCATTATCTGTAAATGGAATGAAGTATGAATTATAAAGGGAATTTAATAGAGCTCATGCTTTTTCACATGACATGACCACTGAAAGAAGGGAATTTTTCCTAAAACATCACGTAGCCTCTCGTCTATAAGAGTGGCGCTCTTTACACTTATGCACAAGACTCTACTCAACGTGGATTTTAGACTTCCTAGGATACTTTAAACCTTAGGCTCTGATACCAAGTTTTTTGGAGACCTGAGACTAACCCCTACTTGTGAAAACAGTGCCTACGGTCACAAATAACCATAAGCTTACCCATTAGGTAGTACCAGCTATGAGCACTGAATAAAATAGTAATAAAATATCTACGAGAAAGATAAATTGATAAAGTAATATGTCTGAATACTGATAGTACAACTTAGTGACAAGTTTGAAATATCTGATAAGATACTAAAAACCAAATGGTCTATCTGAAAACCACTAATAAACTGATAAAGCTGACTAACTCCCTAACTGACCTTTAAACTGATTAAGGAGTTGATAGAATATGACCCCAACTAACTCTGACTAATAGAACATAATGAAATACTAAAATACTTGAATTGGAGCTAATATATCCTCAAAGGATGAGGACTCACCACTGATGATGCTACTATAGCGCTGGTTATCTAAGTATAGTCAGGAAAGTAATCATCTGAACCTATGATATAAGACATCACAGTGGAAAGAAGAGTTTACGATCAGTACATTGAATATAATGGTATATGAGATGAGGACAAGATGAATTGCATGGGGTAACTGTGCATGAATGCATGAACATGTAAAATCTGTGAATGAAAGACTAAGTGTTTATCTGTCCTGTTACTAAGATAATCTGAAATACTGAAAGCTGTAAAACTAAATAGTTGAAAGTCTGTAAACTTAGTCAAGAAAACCTAAACTAAAAATACACTGAATACTATATTGATACTATGGGAGTTAGCTATAACCAACATACCCCAAATCTTTTACCGGGCTCCAACATGTAATCCCAGTTGGAAGGGTGTTGATACCTTGCCAAGGGTACAAATACTGGCTAACGATGTAGATCCACAAGGCTAATGTCTCGAAGAATGAGAGTCTCATGTTTAACTAACAGGGGACTCTTCAAATTCTACGGTGGCACCATAGGTATGGAACATAGGGACAACTACTAGTGCCTCATGACTAATTGACGGGGGAGACGCCATCCCTACGTTTACGCGGTGTAAAGTGTTACTCTCAATTGAATGACACTGATACTGGACTAGACTCAATTAAATTTAACTAATCATACAATTGACAATGCTCGTCATGGTTTGATAATAACAATTTTATGTAGGATAATACTCATGGTTTAATTTAAATCATTTAGAGATACTGAAATCATGTAAATCAACTAGGCATCGGGTGTTCATAACCCACCAGCACTAAATGATTATAAATATTCTATTTTAAACTTGAAATACTGTAATATGTGATATGGTTCAAAGACACAACATGGCATTTCATCAAACGTGTAAAAATTAAAACTTGACCATGGGAATGTCTTATACATGGGGAAATAATATGATTACATGGTTAAATTCATAACTTAGGGAATTATCTTAAATCAATTAAACATGACATAGAAATTGCAACACTTAAAACATGATATGACTCACTCCACTTGAAAATACACAAAACTGTAACTTGTAATTAAATTAACAAGAGATTCATGGAATTAGTTCAACTTGAACATGTAAAAACTCATAATTTAAACCAAAAGGGGATTCTTGGACTCCATGAGTGAAAAAAGGGCCCATGGATGAACATCACACATACCTCACTAGATGATTCCTTGAGGATTTCTTGAACTTGAAGCTTAAATTCCTTGGTTTCTTAAGAAAGGGCTTGAATCTTGTTCTTGGGAGAAGAAGCTTGGATTATTATTCTTGGGAAAAGGGAGGGTTTTTACGTGAGTTGATTTGAAGAAGATGGGAAAATAATACCCATTTAGGTTCTTTAATTCGTGCCTTGAACAATTAGGGCTGAGGGGAAAGGACCAAAGTGCCCCTTGACCTTTAAGAAGCTGAGAGAGCAAAGTACAATTAGGGATAAGCTCCGCATCGGATCAATTATCACGTTGAGAGAGAAATACGTCACGCCCCTTATCTCATTGAGAGAGCAACGCGCCTCGGCCAAATCACAAACACTTACTTTCTCACACGAAAAAGGCTATAACTTTTCTTTTTGGTATCAGATTAAGGAAAAATTGGTAATGTTGGAAAGGTAATTCAATTATCAAAAATTTGGTGGGTATTGAGATGAAAAATTCCACGTATATGTAAAGTTATACATGTTTTAAATTGATCCTTGTGGAATCAAACACCATAATTTTGCCAAATCAAAGGCTCTTAGCTCGCTTTTCTCTAAGTGATTGTTATGAATATTTTTCACCTCATAAGTACTTCACACACTTGGTTAAAGGTCATGACACATGTATTTAAAATGTAAATTATGGTATAAGAGTTCACACACATAGGAAAGACGGTTCTAATTCTAGCCCAAAAATGTCGGGTGTTACAATATATATATCAAGTGTGTCACTAGCACATGGCCATCAAGCCCAACCCTCTCGCTAGAAAACATGAGTTTACTGTACAAGTCCTTTAAGACTCATACCTTCAGGGCTTAGCTACATAACCCTCTTTAAGCCAATTAAAGCAAGTTTCACGTACTCTATTTATTAACCAAGGAATTATACATTAAGGAACACCACAGGAATCATTATACCATTTTGCTTGGAAGCTCATAACTATGGCATTACAATTCCATTAACTTGGGGGAATGCCTCGACCCCCTTTATTCATTTAATCATGTTAGAGGAAAGCCTCGACCTTCTTTAGTTTATCAAATAAAATTAAGGGAATTTCACGACCCTCTTTGTTCATTAAATTAAAACATAGCCAACAAGGCCATTAAAATCCATGTTCATTGTATAACCATTTATACAATGCAATAGTACAGTGTGTAAGTCAAACCAAATGACCAATTCCGCAATTCAAAGCCATTTACACAAGTGGTTTGAGATAACACAATTATTCAAAACCAATTCTAAGTTCAAAACATCCATTAAGGGGAATACCTTGACCCCTATTCCAATTCCTACACCCATGCACCCTATTAGTTCAAAAACGTTCAATTCAAAGCATGAACAATTCATGAAAAAATAGGGGAAAACAATTCAAGTATCAACCATTCGAAAACCCTCATACCATATCATAACTCATATTCAAATCCATACAAATAAACCATTTAAAACACATATTTCTCATAAAATAATATTTGGGGAAGAGTAACATCCCTGAAAGTCTCACAACTATAGAAAGAAATCACCTTTGGATCTCTAATTAACCAACCTTGAGAAATCCTAGCATGTTCTTGCTTTGGGGAATTGAGAGAGTTTAAGAGTATATTTGATGTGATAAAGAATGAGAAATAACCCTTTGTCAATGTTTTATAGATATGGGGTCTAAGTAGGGAAAAAGGGTAAATGACCAGAATGCCTAAAATAAAAGACTGATAATTGGCCACCCAATCACTATGGGTTTTATGATGACTCATACTGACTATTTATAAGTCATCCCTTAGACTCATAGTAGGGATAGTATCAGGGGCATGCATATTTTTCTGACAATAAATTGTACCCTACAAATCATACTTAGACCTTCGACTCATATAGTCTAGTTGTTGGCTAAACAAAAATGTTTGGACACCACATTAGTTGGGATATGAAAAGCATTATATGACTCATTTAGAGTCTTGATGACTCAATGAGTCTAGTCGTACTCAAAATTGATACATTGGGTAACCTCACCTCTCACTATATGATATAGGGTCCTATGACCTGTATAGACACATTACGACTCATCAGGTGAGTCATAGCTAGGGCATGCATTTAGAACTTAGGGAATTTTCCAAGGACCAAACTCCTGGGTGTTACATCCTCCCCTCTAGGATCATTCATCTCCGAATGATGAAGCAAGGTATCCATTATCACAATTGAACACAAAATACAACCACAATTTCCTTTAAGTAAGACATAAGACGAAGAAATTAAGGAATATATATACTTTAAGCATGATTATCCAATACGAAAAATAAGAATGGATATATGGACTTCATGTGCTCTTCAGCTTCCCAAGTATCTTCTTAAACCTTATGATTCCTCTATAGAACCTTTACCGAAGCCATATCTTTAGTCCTCAAGTGATGGACTTGTCTATGCAAAATTTCTACCGGGACTTCCTTATAAGATAAAGAATTCAATACACCAAGACTTTCCAAAAAAAATGACTAAGGAAGAACTGCCCATACACTTCTTCATCATTGAAACATGAAAGACCATGTGGATAGAATCCAAACTCAAAAGCAACTCCATCTCATAAGCCACATTTCCTACTCACATCAAAATATGATATGGACCAACATAACCGGCACTGAACTTTCCTTTTTTCTAAACCACATCACTCCCTTTAGGGGAGAAACCTTCAAGAACACCAAATCATCCATATCAAATGACAATTCTCTTCACCTCATATCCATATAGGACTTTTGGTGACTTTAGGTGGTCTTTCACCTTTTCCTTGGCTTAGTAAACCAAGTCAGGACCGAATAACCCAGCCTTATCCGCTTCGAACCACCCAATAAGAAACCGACACCTCTTATTATACAAGGCCTTGAATGGAGCCATATGAATACTCAAGTGATAGCTATTATTATATGCAAACTCTAGGATTGGAAAATGATCAACCAAACTACGACAAAAGTCAATTA
The DNA here is from genome assembly GCF_002878395.1 of Capsicum annuum. Classification (NCBI taxonomy): domain Eukaryota; kingdom Viridiplantae; phylum Streptophyta; class Magnoliopsida; order Solanales; family Solanaceae; genus Capsicum; species Capsicum annuum. Next base: position 33,592,527 of record NC_061114.1, read on the forward strand.
CACAGGCCCTTAGCATATCTAAAGTCAGAATAGTACTTTCCTCTCGTCTATCTGCTTGAGGGTGGAAACCGATGTTAAGGTTCACCTTAGTTCTCAAAACTCTTTGAAAAGAATGCCAAAAGTAAGAAGAGAACTACATACCTTGATCAAATATAATAGAAATGGGTGACTATGTAACTTGAAGATCTTCTAAATAAAATACTAAGCATAATCTTCTGGAGAATGATTAGTCCTTACTAGAAATAATAAGAAGACTTAATCACTCTATCCATGATGACTAAATTGAGCCAAACTGTCTATGAGACAGCAGAAAACTGGTAATGAAATCCATATTAATCACTTCCCATTTCTATATGGGTAACTTAATCTCATGAGACAAACCACCAGGCCTCAAATACTCCATCTTTACCTATTGACAAACCATACAAATAGCCACAAAATTTTCTATATACCTCTTTATGTTATTCCACCAATATATCTCTTTCAAATCATAGTACATCTTCGTTGAATTAGGATAAACGGTGTACCTCGACTCCTGAGCCTTAGCCAAAATTCTTTCCCATAACCTACAACATTGGGGATGCACAATCGACCTTGGTACCCCAAGATACTATCACTAGCAATATCAAAAGCAATAACTTTCTATTGGCCCACATCATCCTTGATCTACATTAAGATAGGATGAAAAACCTAGTTCTTCTTTACTTCAGAATTGAGAGAAGACTTCACCACCTCCTAAATAATAACCCCACCATCTTCAAAATCTAAAATATGAACTCTAAGATTAACCAAATGGTAAATATCCTTCATAAAACCTCACTTCTCTTTATCAAGATGAGATAATATCCCTATGAACAACCTACTAAGAGCATTAGCAACTATGTTTGCTTTACCTGGGTGATAATGGAGACTCATATTATAATCCTTGAGTAACTCAAGACATTTTCTTAGCCTGAGATTTAACTCATTCTAAGTGAATACGTACTATAAGATCTTATGATCAGAATATATATCAACATGAACTCTATACAAGTAATGGCGCCAAATCCTTAAACTAAAAACTACACCCAACAACTCAAAATTATGAGTCAGATAATTTTTTTCATGGGCTTTCAACTATGCATAAGCTTATGTGACTACCCCTCTACCCCCATGATATATCAACACACAAGCCAGTCCCACATAGTACACATCACAATATCCAACAAAACCATCAGTGACCTCAAGTAGGCTCAAAATCATAGCTAAAGTCAACTTATCCTTCATCTTCTAAAAACTCCCCTCACAAGCATCGGACATTAGAAACTTTACCTTTTTTTATGTCAACTTAGGAAACCGAGCAACAATCAAAGTTAAAGTATCCAAAAACCTTTTATAATAATTGTCTAAACCCAAAAAACTCTAAATATTAATTAGAGTCATAGGTATAGGCCAAGTTTTTACCACTTCTACCTTCAGTAGATCTATCATGATCCTTTAAATAGAAATAACATAACAAAAAAAAGTCATAACATTTAACCAAAATTCACACTTAGAAAATTTGGTGTACAACTTCTCATCCTTAAGAGACTGCAACACTATACAGAGGTGATTGGCATGGTAATCCTCACTCTTAGAATAAACCAAGATGTCATCAGTAAAAACAATAATGAATAACTCCAAAAAATGATAGAATACCTGGTTCATAAGATCCATAAATGTCGTCAGGTCATTAGTCAACCCAAAATACATGACTAAGAACTCATAATGTCCATATCATGTATTAAATGCACTCTTAGTGATATCCACTTCCTTAATATTTAACTGATGATAACTTGATCTAAGATCAATCTTAGAAAAGTTCTTAACACCCTAAATTTAGTCAAACAGGTCATCAATCTTATGAAGAGGATACATATTCTTCACCACCACCTTAATCAATTGGTAATAATCTATACATATCCGAAGGGAACCACTCTTCTTGTGCATGAAAAAAATAGGAGCACCCCACGAAGAACTACTAAGGTGAATAAAACCCTTATCAAGAGATCTTTTAACTGCTCCTTAATTTCTTTTATGTAACACCCTGAATTTTAGTCCTTGAAAATTTCTATAATTTTATCCTCACTTTCCTAGCTTAGACTCCTTCTTACGAGTTGTAAGGAGTCTTGACGGGTCCTAGGGACCCAATTGTAGCCTAAATAATGTGTGTATAGATAATTTTATTCTGAGTATGAGTGGCTTACTACGAGTTATAAGGACTAATTATAAGTCATTTGGTGCAGATCATGGGGTGACCAGTTCAAGGCCCAAGTGGTTCTATCTTGGATACGACTTGGATTCTATGAGTCATAAGGTCATGATATGAGTCATACGCTATAAGTTGTAGGGTCAATAGTATGGATTCATCCTGACACTGTCTTGGTTACGACTCATAGTGATGAATTGTAAGGTGTTGTTATGAGTCACCGTGTGACCCATAGTCACTGGCGACACTTTTCAAGATTTTAGTTTGAGGGAACTATGGACAATTCCCACTTTAACCACTTATACCCCACGCCCATTAACATTTTGGGGGCATTTTTTCCACCCTTTAATATATCAAAGACTTTTTTTCTCTCTCTAAATTCCCTAAAGCAAAATACTTAGGGTTTCTAAGAAGTTGGTTATCCAATGACTCAAGGGATAAATTCTCTCTATAAAACTTGGTATCTCAGGTATGTTACTCTTCCCTAATTGCTATTTACTTAAAAGTAAGTGTTTTAAAGTATTACTCACATTGTTTTGGTATTAGTTTTAAAACATGGATTAAGAGTTTTGAATTCTTGGTGTTGAATAATGACTCCCATGATGTACAAATGATTGTTCTTGCTTTAATTATGGTTTATAACTTATGAAATGCATGGGTAGTGTGAATAAATTAGGGGATTATGATTTCCTTAACTTGTGACTTTTGAAGTGGTAATGGCCTCAACCCCACATTGTGAAATTGGTTTTAAATATTAAAAGTATACATATTGAACTACTCTTGAACTATTGCATAATGTGAAAAGTTAATGAAGCATAATGGGTTTAAATTGAACCTTATGGGGTTATATAATTCCCAAGGATAAAGTATAATTGAATCAAAGGGGTTGTAAATTCCCCTAAGTGTTGATAATTGGTTTTGTATATTGTTGTTACCTTGAAAGTTTAGTTGGTATGACGATACCAACAATGTATTCCTAAATGTGTAATGTGGTTCGGTTAATAATAATGTTTAATAAATATTTTTATTGGGGTTTAAAAGAGGATTATATAGCTACGTTATGAAAGTAGAGGTCCTAAGAGACCAATACTAGAAATTGTAGTTAGCGGCGCGGGGATCTACATGACCGGGTGGTTTGAGTCCTACTTATTATTATCATATGACTAAGAGGTTTGAGTCCCCCATACTATATTAAATAATTGGGTGTTACATTACCTTGATATATTGGGTGGTTCGAGTCTCCTATCATGCATATATATCTCCTCTGGTTTGTGCGGTTACATGCATTGAGGCATGCGCTACATGCACTGGGACCCTTCAAACTGGGGAAGAGTTGGGCCCATATAACACATGGGTTCCTTCTTATGTTATGATGATTGATCTACAAAAATCTAGGCTAAAGTTTTAAGTGCATGCTAAGCCTTATTGCCTATACCAACATATTACTTATGTATATATTATGATGTGATTCATATGGTATTGAAATGATTGGACTTGAAATTATTTTATCCTCTATCCCTAAGTTTTATGCTACTGCTCATCCCACTAATTATCCTCGACGTTGTATCCCTATGTAATGCAGGCACCAGACATACTTTTACTTTTCCTATGCAGAGTTAGCTGGATCATCCTAATTATTGGTTTATTAAGGTAAAGTGGTGAGCTTTTATTCTATGGAAGGCTTAGATATTTTATCAGTTTCCATTCTTAGATTTGAGTTGGTATTTTTCATTATCATTATCATTCTCAAAGTCGGGGACATGTCCCAACCAAAATTGGTTTTCAATTCTTTTTGCATAGAGGCTTTGTTGGATTACCGTGCGCTTGGGTGATGTTAGTTGGATATGTTTGGTCTGTTGTCGGTTATCGATTATAGACATAAATTGTATTCTTTAAACTTGTCTTGTGCTATCTTGTTGTAGGTTTAGAATTCAGCTATTATTGGGTGATGTGTAGTATTTGGTTAGGTTCAGGGGGTGGTCTCTAATCCATGGTGGATTGGAGATGCCCGTCATGGCCAGGCCCTAGTTTAGGTCATGACAAAGTTAGTATTAGAGCCTAGGTTTGGTGTCATTGGCCGTACATAAAGTTGTGTCAAGTAGAGTATTTTTTATGGGTGTGTAGCACGCTACACTTATAAGGGAATGGTTATAATGCATTTAGGAATATTTCCCTTTCTTGTTGTTCTATTTCAAGCTATAGAGTCTAAGGTCTTAAAATCTCTTCTAATTCATGTACGTTTTCTTTTCAAATCATACCTCCTATAAGATCTAATTCTCGTGGAAATTCTTTTGGCCCATCCAAGAATACTGTGAATGGAGCTCGTCCTGCTTGAGAAGTTTAGACCAGGTCTAGGGTGGCTACTTCTTATTGCCTTAGTGGAGTTCCACCAGTTTCCCCTATCTATCCTCTGGCACCTCAAGCTGATGTGTCTAATTTTGATTTTTTGTAACCGATCTATTTTCTTACCCAGTTAGCGGCCTCTCTGACTAATCACATTGCTTTTATTACTACATCATCTGTGGTTATTAGAGTTGGCTAATTTATGAGGTTGAGTGCTCTATGTTTGAGAAAAATCCTTAATATTTCAGTGATGAGATAGAAATGATTTTCCATAGAATACATGTTATGGATACTGAGTCTACTTTGTGGGATGAATTCTCTGATACTTTTCTTGATTGCTTCTTTTCTCAGGAGTTAAGGGAGGCGAAGGCTGAAGAATTCTCAAACTTGAAGCAAGATAGGATAAAAATTAAGAAGTGTGCCTTGAAGTTTCATCAGTTGTCATAATATGCTCTAGATTAATGTCTAGCATGAGGGCTAAAATGTGAAAATTTGCTTCCAGGTTGTCCCATGAGTTGATTTTAGAGAGAAATGCTACCTTTTTTAATAAGTACATGGACATCTCTAAACTTATGGTGTATATGTAATAAGTGGAAGATGAGAAGAAGAAGCAAGCAGAGATGAGTGAAAGGCAGCATAAGAAGCTTCAGTATTCGAATTAGGGTGAAATTCACCAGCAGAGTCGTGGAGATAGTGGAAAATGGTCTAAAAAGAAGTGGGACAATTCTATTTCCTACTCTACGACTAGTGTAGCTTATCCGAATTCGTTGAGTTATCATTATTTTCATAAAAGTGTTGGTTCTGGGATGCATGGTTCCTAGCCATAGGATAGTGGGGCTAAGTCAGCTCCATCATGTCCCCCTTATAGATTTTATGGTCAGGTGTACCATGGTGTTTGTGAAGAAAGGAGGAATAGGTGCTTTAAATGTGGTCTGATTGGTCATATGCACAGTGATTGTCCTTCCAGGGTTTCTTCTGGGGAAAATAAGATATGTGTTGCTACTTCGTCAGCTACTATACCAAAGGGTGTTACTTTTGCTTCTGGCTCCAGCACTGGTCGAAATTGTTTGTGTGCTTTTGTCACCTACTAAGATTTTGACGCATCCCTCAATGTTGTTACTGGTTTGTTCAAAATTTTTCCTCATGATATAAACAAGATCCTGGGTCTACCCTTTATTATATGACCCCTTACGTGGCTATTCATTTTGGTTTTTATTCTGAGTGTATTTTGGATCCCTTTTTTGTGTCTACCTCATTGGGTGACTCTATCATGGCTACAAGGGTCTATAGGGGTTGTGTGATATCTATCTATGGTAGGGAGACCTTGGTGGACTTGATAGAGTTGGACATGATAAACTTTGATATGATTTTGGGGATAAATTGGTTGCATTCGTTCAATGCGTCACTCGATTGTCGCACTTGAAAGATCAGTTTCCACTTCCATAATAAGCTGGTAATCGAATAGGAAAGTAGTTCCCTAGTGCCTAAGGGAAGGTTTGTTTCGTATCTTCAAGCCTGGAAGTTAATTTCTAAGGGGTGTCTCTGTCACTTAGTGTATGTTAAGGATCTAAGGTTTGAAGGTCCTTCTTTGTAAACTGTACCTGTGTTCTATAAGTTTCCTGAGGTGTTCTTTAATTATCTTCCTAGTGTTTCTCCCGATAAGGAAATTGATTTTAGGATTGGTCTTCTTCCGAACACTCATCTTATTTCTATCCCTTCCTATTGAATGGCTCTATCTAAGTTGAAAGAACTCAAAGAGCAGTTGAAATGTCTTCTGAATAAGGGTTTATTCGCCCTAGTATTTTACCATGGGGTGCTCTGATTCTCTTTGTGCGTAAGAAGGATGGGTCCATTTGGATAAGTATAGATTACCACCAGTTGAATAAGATGATGTTGAAGAATAAGTATCCGCTTCCTAGAATCGATGATCTCTTTGATCATCTTTAAGGTGCAAAGTATATTTCCAAGATTGATCTTTGGTTGGGTTACTATCAACTGAAGATTAGGAAAGTGGATATCCCAAGACTGTCTTTCGAACCTTGTATGTCCATTTTGAGTTTTTGGTGATGTCCTTTAGTTTGACTAATGCCCAGTGGCCTTTTTAGACCTCATGAATCGAGTATTCCTTCAGTTCTTGGATTTATTCATAATTGTGTTTATAGATGATGTTTTGGTGTATTCTAAAAGTGAGGCACATCATGCCAATCTCCATCGCCTTATATTGCAAACCTTGAAAGATTAGCTTTGAATGTGAAATTCTTGTGAGTTCTGGTTAAATATAGTAACCTATTTAGGTCATGTAGTTTCTAGTGAAGGGATCATGGTGGATCCACAAAAAGTTATGGTGGTTAAGAAGTGGCCTAGACCTACAACTACAACCAATATTTGGATCTTCTTGGGTTTATCCGATTATTATAGAAGGTTTGTGGAAAGTTTTTATTTTACTGCTACCCCATTGACTAAGTTGACTCAGAAGAAGGTAAATTTCTTGCGGTCTAATTCTTATAATAATAGATTTGAGAAGTTGAAGGATAAGTGGACTTTGCCTCCAATCTTGACTCTACCGAAGGGTATTGATGGTTTTGTTGTCTATTGTGATGCGCCCCAAAAGGGACTGGGTTGCATTATGATGTAGCATGGCAAGGTAGTTACATATGTTATTGTGAGATAGAGGGATTTGGAGTTTAATGTTGGTGATTGGTTGTTCTTAAAGGTAGCTCCCATGAAGGGAGTGATGCAGTTTGAGAAGAAGGGGAAGCTCAGTCCCTGTTAGGTTGGTTCATATTTGGTTTTCAAAAGGATTGGTAATGTTGCATATGAGTTGGAGTTTCCTTCTATATTGAGATACATCCGGTCTTCCATGTTTCAATGTTGAGAAAGTGCATGGGTAATCCTTCATTGTTGTTCCTTTGGAAGGTGTGGGCATTCAAATTCCTTGTCTTATGAGGAAGTTTCAAAGGACATCTTGGATCGAAAAGTTCGTCGGTTATCGACAAAGGATGTGGCTTTGGTAAAGGTTCATTGGAGGAACCAAAAGCTTAAGGAAGCTACTTGGGAAGCTGAACAGGACATGAAGTCCAAGTACCCATTCCTGTTCCTCACTCCGAATGTTCGTGCTTAAGGCATATGTATTCCTTGGCATCTTTGTGTTTTGTCTTTGATAAGTAAAGTGTGGGAGTGTATCTGCATTAAATAATGCTAACTATGACTTGGCCTGACACAACCTAAATCGGGCCTTGTTGTAATGGGCACCCTAAGTCTATCCAAGACCGGGGACGACCCCCAAATACCCAATCCAACCGTCCATCACATACCTTGATTTGGATGAATATTGAACATATAACAAGATAGAATTATTTCATAATCCAAGACACTGGGATAGGTCTATAACTGTGACCGACGCAAATGAGTCCAACTGTCCCCAAACTAACCGATAGCCATAACAAAACCAAACCATTATCAAAACCATAACCATATGAGTTCCATAATAACTATATATATATATAATCCCAAATAATGAGGATGGAACAGTGAGAAATTTAGTCCTACAGTATCAACCCCAATACTAATGCCAATACCAAGGCTGACACCAATACCAATCTCGCCCATACCAACCCATAGTAGTTCCACAAAATACTCCAACCAAAATAATACCAAAATCTAGTTTGGATATGTCCCCAAACATAGAGAAAACTAATATCCATAAATAAACTAAAGTATGAAATAAGATCTATGAAATGGAGATTTTCAGAAAGATAGAAGCTGACCACTTCAATCCAATAACTGATCCTTGAATTCTGATCGCTAAGCAGGAAAAGTAGAACGGCCGGTTCTTGTATCACGTTGCGATAGAGCCTCCTGAAGAATGGTTAGCAGGTGAAATCTAGCATGAACTCAGGATAGGGATAAAATAATGTCATTTAATAAAATCAAGTAAATCATCCATATGCATACAAACCATACATATAAATATATAACTGTGCCAAGAAAGGGAACCGGGTTTAGCATTCATTTGAAACCATTAACCTAGGTATGTGTAGCTTAACCATCCTTAACCACCCATAAGCTATATAGATCCAGTGTACCACACTGAACAGGCCTCGATCCGTGTAATCGTACAAACTAGAGATATCATAAGAGAGGGATTCCCAAGTATCCTTCATCCTCCATGGTACATATGTACAATATATTTAGAGGTTTATCGTGTACCTCACTGTATCATATAAGTTTATTGTAACTACCCGAGACTACCCCGTAGTCATGACACGATGCTTAGGACCACAAGTGATCCCAAGCTAACCCCTGTACTGACATACTGTAAAGCAACTGATTTAAGGATGTATAAAATAACTAAGTTTACTATGCGGAAACATAATCATGATGAATTTTAGGGAAAATACAATACAGATACAATTTTATATTTTGATAAAGATGAAAAGAGAATAAAATTACATGACTGACTTTGATTGACATCTATGAAGCCTCTACTATACTGACTATTGATAGCTAGGAAGCGATTCCAACTACTACTAATCAATACATATGAGTAATAAATTAAAGTATTGAAATAACATCCTACTAAAGTCCCCGAAGTAGGACTCATCATCTACTGGCTGGAATCTGCAACTGTCAAATCATGATATATGGACTTCAATTGAACTGGTACCTACATTATTAAATAATGTAGCACATAGACGTATATGTGGATCAATACTTTTGGAATGCACAAAGCATATGGGGTTGAATGCATAAGTAAAACAATAATGAAATATTCAAATAATCTTTAAAAAAAATGCATTCTAAATGTAAGTGACTTACCTTGGCTTGAATAGTCAAAACTATAAAATCATAAGTCATGAGCAATAAAGCATAAAAGTAATTCTTGTGAGCCACCAGACTTAGTTCTAAAAAAATTTGCACTCTTATTCTGTTTCAAATCATGCAGGCAAAGTAAAAAGGGCTTACCATTATCATCTAAAAACTGAAAGCTGAAATTTGATAACTAAGGTCTTATGTAAGATAGTATTTGAGTAAATTTGTGAGCCTTAACACTTAGTTTTCAAAAAACACTATCCTGTTATGCTGTTTTAGGACTTAGGATTAGGGAGGTTCTTCTAACCAACATAAACCATGTGAGTTATTATGGAGTCCAATGTCTCTTACCCACGTTGGTAGAGCTGTTCTACCCTTGCCAACGGAATAGAACCTAGCTAGAGTGATCACTATACTGAACCCACTATGGGTATTAAAACCTATGGTGGCACATAGCTCTGGGTTATGAGACCTTGGAATCATACCCAACTCCGTTCTAAATACTAAACCTTTACTTATATGCTCATTCTATAGGAAATCCACCTTAAAATAGCATAAGGGTTTACAATAGAAACCAGTTATGCATCTGTCTGTTTTAAACTATAATAAAAAATATTGTGTGGATTCCATATCTTAGCTGAGGATCAAAAGATCAAATCTTGTTCAAAATCTTAATATAAACTAATCATAGGGTACTTAAACTTAGGATTTACAAACCCATGTTTTAAATTCATGTTAAATTAAAATAATACTTTATACTTAATAATCTTCTTGAAATACTTTAATAATTTCAGTCAAGATAATGAAATCAAAATCACAATATGAATCTTATGGATCAAAACATGAGCATGTTTAATCTTGATGCACTTAAATCCTTTAAATCTAATGTTTTCTTTCATATAACATGCAACATAATATCATGCTTAAATCTCAATTGAAAATATACAAATAAAAACTTGACTAGATGAGAACAAGCATGCACTTTAACACTTAAATCACTTTATAAATCTATAAACTCAAAACAAGATAGGTTGGTCATGAAACCTAATTGCAATTTACGTTAATTCAACTTTAAAAGTAGTTTTGGGCACAAGGATCAAAGGAGTATACTTGTTCATAACCCCACATGCCTTATTTGATTAATTGAATGTAGAATCTTGAACTTTGAATTTCTAATGATGTTTTTGAAGCTTCTTCTTGAGGTTTTTGAACCCAAAAACTTGTTGTAATGCCCCACAAAATCCTCTTCCAGTATGAACCTTAGAGCGTATTTTGTAAAGAGAAAAATCTGACTCTAAATGTTTCATAAATATCTTTCCAAGTATGAAATATTTTGAATCGTGTGGTAATCTATTTGAGCATAAATTAAGATCATAGAGGTCCCCTAACTCCAGGACGAGTTCAAAGCTTTCCTATCATTCAAGTTATAGTGAGCGTCAAAATTTAGGTAAACTTAAATCAACCATAACTCCTTGTATATATCAAATTAGAGGACCTACTATATAAGAAATTAAAGATCTTTAAATTATCTTTCCAACAATATCGATTTCATTAGAAACTGATATTGGAGCAAATATTTATGCCTATTTTACTCCAGCATGTCTGGCTGGGAAACTGGTGATGGCAATAGTGACAAGCCATCACTCCCGCGATGGCCTATCACCAATGGCATCAGATCTGGGCAGATTTTTGACCCTGGTGACGACATTTTATGACAATCCGTCATTCCCATAACGGCCTATCACTAATGTCATCAAACTTAACTAGAAACTGAAAATTTTACCCTTTTGTGATGACAATTCGTGATGGCCTATCACTAACTTGACGGCTTGTCACGGATGTCTTCAGCTATTTTTTTTAGCAATTCAAGGAAGTTTTTTCAAGGGTATTTTTGTCTTTTCCCATTTTTTGGAGGTCTCTATAAATATGAGGAACCCCATCCAAACCCTAATTTCATCATTTACTCTGCCAATTCTCTTACGAGAAAATATCGCAGGTTTCAACTCAAGAACCCTAATCTTCCAAAAATTTATCCATAATTCTTCAAGGTTTCTTTAAGAATCAAGTTCCTCATAATGTGAGTTTCTAGAATTATTTATTACAAGTGCAGATAGAATCTCAAACATTAGAATTCATTTAATTTCAAATATTAAGGTATGTAGATGTTGATTCTTGGGTCTCTTTCATCCACGAAGCTCAAGAACCCTTTTCAAAACTCAAAGATTTTTATGTTTATGAGTTTTTAATGATTTTTATGGTTTTAAATTGATGTTCAATGTGTTTTTGAGTTTTGATTAATGTTTGTTTACAAGATTCATGAGCCTTAATCCTAGTAGGTGGAATCCATGTGATATTTGTGATGAATCTTCCTTATGTTGCATTCTATGTGATGTGTTCATGTTAAATAGGTGTATAAATGGTTGAATAAGTGAAGCATGTTCTCCCTAGGTTTGATAAAGAGCTTAGGTGAAGTATACGGGCCATTGTAGCATGTTGACGATGAAACCCCAAATTGTGAGTTAATTTATGCATGCCCAGTGTTTGAAAAAAGTACCCAGGTGAATGAATTATTCCATGGTAGTAGAAAATCCCCAAATAAGTGTAAACCCATGCATGTCTAGTGTTGGTTGAAGGACATTAGTGAATAAGTGGAAATGTGATAGTAGTAAATTCCCCAATTATGTGCTCTTGATATATGCTAAGTTTTTAATACATGCGAAGTGGTTAGCTAGTAAGTTATGACATGACAGTATGAAGTTTCCCCAAGCCATGTGATATCCAAACACATGTCTAACCTGATTTAGGTATGAAATAGTTGAGGTAAAACCTTGTTGAATGGAGTATGATCTAGTAGCATTTTTCCCCTACGCAATTATATGATTTTGATTCAGAGATGCTTAAAGTGACCCCTTGGTGATTGTGATGATGAATAGATGTTTGTTATCATTAAATGCTTGAGGTGATATCTTAATGACTATGAGATGCTTTAATGATTGTGATGAAAAATAAATGCTTGTGATGATGAACGAATGCTTGTGATGATGAATGAATGATTGTGGTGATGACTAGTCAAGAATGACTATGCTTTACTTTTATGTTATCGAGTCCTGGGGTATTTATACCCGACAATAGAACTTATGTCTAGATCCTATGTCAGTTTCTCAATAATTTTAGTCAAGCCATGATTCTCAGAACTCAATGAACTATAGAACTTTGTATCCTCAGACAAGTGCAGAACTTAAGAAAGATCAGTAATCTCAGTTATCTCTGTAATCTCTATATCACTAGTAATCTAGCCTCAACCTATAATCAGCTCAGATCTAATAGTATTCAAGTGATTCAATTCTAATCTCAAAATTTATTCACGTAATCTATTCCAGATCTGTATCATCAGTCAGATACCATGATTCGATACCTTTTCTGTCAGATATGGAACTAAGTAGTCTCAGCGTAACTCAGTTAGATCTTTTGAGAAACATGATCAGTACTAGATTCAGTTTAGTTGTTTTTAGTTGAGAATTTAGTTCAGAGTCTTTCAGTTGGGAGTAGAATCTAGCACCGAGTGAGGAAAGGGATGGTGGATCTCCTATCAAAGAGGCCGAGTCACTAGGATCAATCCCTGAACTCTAAAACTATGTAGCCAGCGCAGGATGTAAGAGTCCCCATCAGTAGAGGCTGTCACCGCCAGAGTATTAATTATCTCAGGCCGACTTCCTGCGAAGGTCATCCCGTCAGAGAGGCTTGACAAGAGAGGTCTTTACCCGTGGCACGGTATTGACACCCTTCCAGCTGGGGTTACAGGTTGTACCCCACTTGTGGTAAATTGGGGCATGTCGGTTAAGTAACTACTTCCCACAGTTGTAGTTTTAGTATCAATCCTCAAAAATCAGTACTGTATGGTACAGTCATCTATCTCAGTGAGGAACTCAGATAGTTCCATGGATTCATGGACCATCCCGTCAGATAGGCTTGGTCTCATATACATATTCTTATTATCATATCTAGAGATCTCCCGTCAGAGAGGCTTGATCTCATCTCAGACCATGTTGAGTATTCTTATTATCATATCTAGAGATCTCTCGTCAGATAGGCTTGATCTCCATCTCAGATTCTGTTAAGTATTCTTGTTCTCAGATTCGAACATGATCATACTTTTTATCAATGATAATCTCTTCCGAAATAATCTATTAGAGAAGTTGATCTCTAATCTTGTTAGTCGAAAGCAGTAAGCTCAGAATTCAGTCCTTGATATGAGTACACCCATACTCTCAGTTATCAGTATCAGATGAGTCAGTGATTCAGTATCTCTATGTCAGTAGTGATTTCATTCTGCAGTAAAGTAGTATCCGAGTTTCAGTATCTAGAGTTGCAATGATTGTGTTCATGGTCTGAGCATTCGTATATGTGTTCTCATGCGTCATCTTCATGATTATTCAGTTTAGATATTATGCATGCATGATCCCTTGCATTAGCCAACCTCGTGTACATACTCGGTACATTCCTATATTGACGAATTTGTGCTATGGTGCTTTATTTGACACCATAGGCTCAGAGGCATAGGATCTAAAGTATCCTCAGTAGTTTCGTCCCATTCAGCTACAATAGCAATGAGTCTTCTTCTTTCGAGGAAGAATCTCAGTTTACTATTATTGCTTTAGACTTTGTTTATTTTTAGTTAAGGGAGTTAGTTGGGGACCTGTCCCTTTAACTCTGTAGTTCAGATAGTTTAGAGGCTTTTTAGACGTATGTATTAGTATTCAGTTTTTATGTATTATGAGTATTCATAGATGTGTTGAACCTTATGTCTAGTTTTCACATTTATTTAAGATATTATGTAATGTACAGATACAGATATCAATAAAGGGTTAGCTTATGGTCCTTCGGGGTCATAAGCACCATGTGACGTCTCAGGATGGGATCTTGAGGCGTTACACTTGTATTCTTAGTTATCTTGAAAAAGGAATGGTGAAACATTAGATTTCTTGAAGTTAAAGATGAAGCTCTAGGGTTTTCTTGGAGAGAAATTTGGTGAGGAATGAGTGTAATATGCTTAGAATAGGGTAAAATCTTCTATTTTCATGATTTGGTGGCGTAGAAAAAGACTAAAATGCCCCTGGAAATTAAAATTTGTAACTAGAATGTCGTTTAAGGCTTCCCCATGACGCGGTGACTCCCTCATCCCTATACTCACCGAAGCGCGGTTCAATTATTGTGAGTCATTGGCAAATGACAATTCTTGTTTTGCACTCCATCGCGACGCAACAAGGCAGCCATTACTATAGCTACCTTTACGTGGTGGAATCACGGTGGGCTAATATTTTGGAAAATCCAACAGGGTTCAATCCTCATCCGAAATATCCGAAACTCACCCGAGACATGCTACTAATGCCCCTGAACATGAATTAACTCAAAAACTTACGTCTCGGGGTCGGGAAGGCGACTTTAAAAATTTTTGAAGTTAAAGGGAGTCAAAATATGACTATGTCCCACAACACTTTGTGAAAATTTCAAGACTTAAACCCCTTAAGTATGCAACTAAGAGCTGAAACAAGCTAGGATTAGTACGGGGTATTACAATATCTCCCCCTTGGGAACATTCATCCGCAAATGAGACAGGTTAGACTTAGAGTATTGTACCAGGGTAACTGAAATCATTTACTAAACATGCATGACTTGGAACATCAGTACATAACTTAGTCTGAAACATGATACATGAATTGAATATCATGACTGAGCTGATTTCTTAAATACATGCACTGTATGAGAATGGTTATAAGGATGAGATAGAACGAGTCAACTTATAAGTAACCATTACTTTAGGCTAGAGTTAATTTTGTAAAAAAAAGTTGAGAGGTTCCGTACATAAAAACTCATGGTATTACCACATCTTCCCCTTGGGATAGTTCGCCCCTCGAATGATACTGACTTGGCTGAAATACTAAGGAAAGACTGAGGTGATACACATGACACTTACGGACTGAATCATGACTAAATATCTGAATCTGAATCTGATGCATGATGCATGAACTGAGCTGAATTCATAATTTGCATGAATCCAAAAATTTTACCTCATAGAATGGCCTTACTCGTGAAACTTTGGGTAGTAAGACTAAATGGAAAGTTGGAAATCTATAGAAGCTTATCTGCTTGATTGCAAAATTGGATTGCAGGCTCTATAGACTTGACCATACTGACTGCCCATAATCAAATGGAATATTTCTCCAATACTCTTCTAAGAAATTCTAATAATATTATGGAGCAAAGAATTTTGGGTATAGTCTGAACAAGACATCTGACAAGGAAACATAACATTGGTACAACTCTATAGCATGGAACATAAACATATGAATCATAAGCTAGGATAGACTTACTAGGATTAGGCAATGCAACTTCTTACTTTCAAGCTTAGCAACACTTCTCAAATACTCCCTCAAATATATTATTCCCCTTGAATACCCTACTCATTGGATTCAACTTAAAATTTTCACATGGGCATTGATAAATCTATCTACTAAAGTCTAAACTAAACTAAATTCTCTCACCATGATCAAGCCTAACTCGAAATCACAAGATACAACATGCTACACCATATTACTAGTCTAAACCATATGATTCAATCCTCTACGTCTCTTCCAAGGCTCACCCCCTAAGCATAACATGTCTTACCCCTTCAGTGACTTGTCTTACCCCTTCAATGACTAACTCTGAACTCCTATTATGGATTCAATAGTGCATATTTCATTCCTCCACTTACTTCCCAATAGGACATTCAAGCCTATCTTCTTAACAACATATGTACTTCTAAACAAACACACATAAAAGCATATTTCTCATATTCTTGAATATCTTTATTAATAACAACTTCCATGCACTATTCTTAGGAAGACACACATATTCCCAACTAACCAACACATACACCTAAAGCTTAACCTCAACATTCCTTCCAACTTATAGACTTATATATAACAAGCATACAACAGTCTTTTCCAACATGAAACATTTACTCTCTCCCATCTACACAATTGTTCATATCACTATCTTGACCTAACTAAAGGTCACTGGAAGGTTAGGACATGAGAACCTGAAGCATCAAAAAATACTAGGCATAATTGGGACACTTAACTGAGGCATGAGGAATAGAGTATCAATATAATGGATTCATCAAAGAGGTCTAAACTAAGGGCATACATGACATGAACTAAATTTCGCTAATCATAAAAAGTGTAGCATGATTACAGGAATAGAACATACTATAAAGAATAAGTACATGAGTCATGAGCTACATGACCTGAGTTTGGAGTTCATAAACTCATGGAACATGATTCGTACTGTTGAATGGACTGGAACTCCTCATACTAAGAATTGGGAGAGTATATAATTCTCTATTATGTGCAAGAACATGAACTAAGATCATAGAGCTGACATGTAAGCCATGAGTAGATATCGTGATGACTGAAATATAACACTAAAATAAGAATAGGTTGGGTATCCTCCTCCCTTACTGATGTTCTACAATACTCTAATATCACTACTAGAATCTGGTAATCTGACTTGGGTACTTTTTCTATCGTAATTATATGATATATTTTATTAAAATCTGCCAACACATCCTACTTCTACACATTATGTGTATTTACCCATATATACACCTAATTACTTCCATAGCTCTATAAGGTTCAACTAAACTACTTTTTGCAACCTCTAGGGAAGCTTAAATTACAATACTTAACCACACAATACTTTCATTAATAATCTATACTTTTCTTAACACAACAACTACCATCAATAACTCCTTTCCTACTTCAAGAAAACCACATACCACCTTAACTAATAACTCCTGCTCTACCTTCCATAAAACTAATACACAAGGACATATCAGCTTAACACAAACTCGATAGCATTCATAAGTTCATCTATATACTTCTAATCAATCGTCATCACCCCCTTTATTATCAATACACTTCTATACCCATACTTCTAACTATAAAATCATTCTACTACTCGTGAATCATAATACTCCGATTGCAATATCCCTTAAGTGCAAACTTTATTTAATAATTTAAATTCATACTATCTTCTCTCATGAGCACTATCTGAATTAAAGGGTTAACGGGGAATTTCAATACATATCTTACTCTGTCTTAACTGAACAACTCATATGGATGAGGACATAAATTTTAATTTGAGGAACCTCTAACACACTAGCGAGCTCCTCTCAAGCCCCTTGTGTCTTCTAAAGTTATTGATAGTAAATCTAAAAGCATCATCTTGGGATAAATTAAAACTTGCTAATCATGTTACCTCAAGAATAAATCATAGATGAAGGATTATGGTGTAACACACAAATCGATAGAAATTTCTGAGAGAACAACTTTACAGCATGATCTAGAGTATGAAAGAAATGAGATATTTCTTAAATTGTCACAACCTAAACTAGGGCCTAGCTGTGACAGACATCCCAAACCATGAAGGTCTGGAATTCCCTTCTCTATCTGGCAATCATGAACAACATTTATATAGTAAAAGAAGATGCAGAAACATAATCTACTATGGAAACATGGTCAACTCTGAATTCAACATAAGTATGGAAATGGTAAATCAACTATATCTAAATAACATCTGACTCAGTCTACGAAATCTCTACTACATGAAAATCTGACAACTGTCTGAAACTGGGATAAGGCCCCAGTAGACTAAAACTGAAATAAGTGACATAATCAGAAAAGACAAGTCTATTGGAATAGAGAAGGCTCACCACTGCACAATCTGATCAGCTTTCTGTATTATCTACTACTTATCTAGACCTCTAGACTGAGTCTCAGAACCTGAGAGATAGGGGAGGGAGGCCAATACAGATGTACTGGTATGCAGAGCATATCCAAAATATTCATTTACAAATCAACATATATGAGAGTAATTTAAAACAGTTCATAAGTATATAATATAGTAAGAATTCACATGGGCATTTTAAAGACTATAAAAATCATCTTAACTCTGAGAAATCTGTGTTACTTCTGCGCTAGGTGGTATACCCTACTACTTTGAAAAATTCCATGGGCTATATGGAAACTTCCATTAACTCAGCAGCGAAGCCCCCAACCCAAGTGTACCGCAATGTTCAGAGTCTCTAAATCTACTATGCCACACGTTCGTTGCCAGCGTACAATAATAATCTACCCATAGCGGCAAATACGGTTTCAAGCTAAGAGTTGCTTGAACTCGCGCCTTCTTCAGGTAACCACCAAACCCTCTTTAAGCCCCTTCTTAAAACTCTACCAAAATATGCAGTCTCTGAAAACATACTCTGAAAAGATGCTCTAAAAATATACTCTGAAAAACATACTCTTGTATGTCATAAATACATATGGCATCGTCATACCATTGACTTGCAAGTCACATCTCTGAGCCATTATTAATCTGTCATAAATCTCTATTTTCAAAACACAAGTTTTGGGACCACCATTTCAATAATTTAATTCACAGAAAATCTTTCTCAAACCTTATGTAAACACATGCAAGGAACTCATCTTTGTCAAGTATTTCAGTAGTACAGTACAAGGTGGTCATGTCAAAGTTCTCAATTCACATCCAATTCTATTTTTTAAACACAAGAACATATTTATATCAAGAAACACCCTCTCAACAATTTTAAATCATGCTCAAATGCTATAATATTGTGAAAACATCTTTCAAATTACAAAACCATAATCTTTAATTCAATACATGAGCAGGAGTTCATAATTTATGCTCTCAACGATCTTAAATCTCAAATTCCATACATATACGTATACGTATACATGTAAATCAATTTAGGGTATAGGACCACAAGGTCAAAACAATAGTAACATTAAAACGTTCGGAGTACGTAATTTAGAACATAGATTCCAAAACCTCTTTGAAATTCATGCTTAAAAATCTAAAAATCATTCTCTAATGGTCTTAAGCCCATGTAGTTTTTAGGATAAACCCCACGTACCTCTATCTAGAAATTAAAAGGATGCTTCTTGATGCCCACAGCTTGGGGATTCTAAATCTTCAATTTTCGAAAAAGCACGGTTGAATCTTACGTTTCTTGGAGGATAAGTATATGAACTAGGGTTTTTGTTTTGAGAAAAATCTTGAGAATGTCATATATTCTACTTATAGAGGTTTTAATCTACTGTTTGGGACATTTTTAAGAGGCTTGGAAAAAGTTCAAATTACCCTTGTTAACTTCTGAATGAAGATGGAAAAATTAAACTGGGAACCCAATTTTATGGGCCACCACGATGCGCCAATATTGCGGTGGCTCACTGGAAATTGACGAATGAGAAATTGGGATCCTCCGCGATGTGCCACTATTGCAATGTCCCACTGGAATTTGACAATTGCCAATTAAACCCTCTCCGCAGTGTACTAAACACCAGAATGATGATGTTTTTTGACTATCACATAAAATAGCCTTGACTTTTTCACCAAGTGTTCATTTTGGACGAATCTCATGTTAACGGAAAGCTTATTCAGTCATCTATGTAATGAAAATTTAAAATCTAAGGGATTCAACTGGGAAAAAAATATAAACCATTCTAGAAGCCAATGATTGATATTTTAGGGACAAAATTTAGCTAGAAAAACTTTGGGGCATTACAATATCCACCCCCCCCTTGGCAACATTCATTCCCAAATATTGATGCGGGATATAGAGAAGTCTAATTTCAAGTATACTAAGGCATAAAAAGAATAAGGCAAGGATTGTACCTTCTATTTCATCATCCATTGGATCAAAAAGGTTTGCGTGTCTAGCACTCATGTCAACTTCTGATTCCCAAGTCGCTTCTTCAATTTTCTAGTTTCTCCACAACACTTTAACTGAGGCTATATTTTTGTTCCTCAATCTTCTAACTTGGCAATCCAAAATCTCTACAGGCTCTTCTTTATAGGATAAGGAGTCTGTCACTTTGATTTCTGCAACAGGAAATACTAAAGAATAGTCTCCAATACACTTCTTCAACGTAGATATATGAAATACTGGATGAACAAAACCCAAACTAACAGGCAATTCTAACTCATACACAACTCCACCCATCCTTCTTACAATTGGATATGGTCCTATATAGCGAGGACTCAGCTTACCTTTCTTCCCAAATTGCATGACTCCCTTCATGGGAAAAACCTTGAGAAACACCCAATCTCCAACCTCAAACTCTAGATCTCTTCTCCTAACATCGGCGTAGGACTTCTAACGACTCTGAGCTTTCTTAAGTCATTCTCTAATAAATTTTACATCCTCTATTTCCTGATGAACAAGATTAGGCCCGAATATCTGCATCTCACCTACTTCATACCACCCTATTAGTGACCTACATCTTCTCCCATACAATGCCTCAAATGGTGCCATCTTAATACTGAAATGGAAACTATTATATGTGAAATCTATCAATGGCAAGTGCTCTACCCAACTACCTTTAAAATCAATCATACAGGCCCTCAACATATCCTCAAGGGTCTGGATGGTGCGCTCAGCTTGCCCATCTGTCTGAGGGTGGAAAGTCGTGCTCAAATTCACTTGGGTACCTAAACCCTTTTGAAATGATCTCCAAAACTATAAAGAAAACTATGTACCTCTGTCAGATATGATGGACACAGGTGCCCCATGCAAACGAACTATTTCTGCAATGAATATCTTGGTATATTCCTCTCCTGAATAATTTATCCTAATAGGTAGAAAGTGAGTTGACTTGTTCAAACTATCTACAATCACCCAAATGGAATCATACTAGTTTCGGGACCTCGGAAGTCTGGTAATGAAGTCCATATTAATCATCTCCCACTTCCACAAAGGAAAAGCTATCTCTTGAGAAAACCCACCTGGCCTCAAATGTTCCACTTTAACTTGTTGACAATTCAAACACTTGGAAACATAGTTTGCCATATCACACTTCATATTATTCCACCAATAAGTGGTTTTCAAATCTTGATACATCTTAGAAGATCCAGGGTGAACAACATAGCTCGACGTGTGAGCTTCGTCAAGGATTCTTTTCCTTAGATAAAGAAGCAAGATTTACCTTGTTTAATTAGGTGAAGGGCTTAAATTATAAATATGAGTATGTGTAATTCCCTGAGTCTATACCGCGAACGTCATATGGTGCTTACAATCCCAAAAGACCATAAGATAACCAAAGATTGGTACCTGCTATGAGCACTGAATAGTAATACTGTAATTATGTGGAAGTATAAATGAAATACCATAAGGTTCGCAAATAGGAAAAACAAATACTGAAAAGAAAACTGAACAACTATCTGAAATGATCTAGTCTGAAAGCCACTAACTATTTGGATGAGGAGTTAATGGGACAAGTCCCCAACTAACTCCAACAACTGAATAAAATAATTCTACTAAAATATTAAAAAGAATAACTCAGTCCTCAAGATATGAAGACTCACCATTGTAGCCCATGCGTCCAAACCTATGATATAAAACATCATAGTGCAAAATAAAAGGTATGCGTCAGTACTTTGAATATACTAGTATGCTAAGTGAGGTAGGTTGATATACATGGGATTATATGCCCGAGATGATGACTGACTGAATTATATGAACATGACTGAATGAGAGTACATGGATAATTGAGAATACTGTGAATACTAAGTATGTAATAAAATGCACATATATTGTATCTGAGGTCACACTAAAACTGAATACTGAGTTTTAACTGAGTGATTGATATCTGAGATTTCTTATAACTGGATTACTGATAAATGGGTGAATGTTATTGACAGTCCTAATTCTATAGAACTGAACTGAGTTCTATACTAATTCTGGAACTGAAATGGTGAGAGTGCTCATCTAACCGACATACCCCGATTTAAGATGAGTTTGGGTCCAACTTGTAACCTCAGTTGGAAGGATGTTCGAACCTTGCCAAGGGATACTAACAAGGCTGGGTAAACCCTAATCTGATAGGAAGACCCATAATTTATATGTATGGTTACATCAACCCTAGCCTGGTAGGAAGACGCCTTACCCTATGCTGGCTACATAGTTCTGTAATGCAGGGACTGCTACTAACAGCTTGTTTGGATGGTGGTTTCCTATGGTATGGTATGGTTACCATGGGAACCATGTTTGTTTTGATTGTTTCCTTAAAGGGTTGGTATGGTATGGTATTATTCCATGGTTTGATAACCATGGAATCAATCAATTTGCTGAACCACTAATTTGGTGATATGGCATGGTTCTCCTTTTTTTTCAACTATGCCCTTATATAATTTTGTTTAATCCAATTTTTCCCTTTCAAAGCTTTGTTTTTGCTCTTTTTCTCTTCCTTTCAAAGCTTTTATACTCCTTTTCTCTTTCCTTGTCTTCTTTTCTGCTCTTTTCCTGTAGCAAGTTGTTCTTCATTCTTCCATTTTCTTGAATTTTTTTCACAATTGAAATATGTAAGATTGAAATATTCTAGTCAACAGTGTCCATAGGTTACATGGAACTTCTTGAAATTTTTTTCACAATTAATGAATCCCATATCCAATCTCAGGCCATCAGCATGAGCTTGATCAAATATTTTCTCAGCATGGATATGGGGCATCCCTTTATTTCCAAGAAAAAGCATAAAATTATTGTTTTATTAATATTTTTTGATAAATTTAAAATTTATAACAATTAGGGGTATTTTAGTAAATTACCTGTTACCATACAGTACCATACCATCATACCAAAAAAAAAACTATTATTAAACCACAGTGAACGATACAGTTTATCCCAGCATGGTATTGTACCATATCGTACTGTACCATACCATACCATACTGTACCATACATTATGAAACCACGACAAACCACCATCTAAACAAGTTATAAGGGTTAAACCCTATGCTTGCAGGAATTCCCCCATCCCTGGGTTTGCTCGGTGCTGAATCCTACTCCTAACTGAAAGGACACTGATATAATCACTAGACTGTACTAGGCTTGACTGAACTATTACTGATTATATTAACTGAATAAACTATACTGAGTACATTGAGTTCTGTAACTAACTAAATTTTATTGTTCATGACATTACTGAGACTATCTGGTAGCTACTATAATTCTTGGTAAATAGCTAGATTGTAGGGTATTGAATACCCCCAGGGCTCGATAAAATCAATACTAATAGAACATAGCAATACTTTATAACATGGCAATAGTCAATTGTTCACATTGCAATCACTTAGACATTTTGTCCAAACACTTGGAAGTCATGAGCTTGTACATGAATAGGGACACATGCCAATATGTCATAGATACAATATTCAATCCATTAGGACATTACATAAAACAAATTTAATGTATAGCTTTATCATAATAATAATTTAAACATGTAATAATGGTATGAGTTCAACACTAGGGTCGGAAATGAATCACAATTAACTCAATTAAGCATTTTGTCAAACACCTAGGAGTCACAATCTTGTACTTGAGTATGAATAACATATTGATGCATCATGACTACAACCATCAATTCACCATTCAAGGGTTGTGACATGGGTATTACAACAATTCCATACATGATATCTTATACTCATGAAAACTACAATTAAATTTTTAATTGAAAACCCATACAAACAACATGAACATAAAAACAAACCAATTGATACATATAACTTATGAAACTATTAACCTGAGATTTTGAAAAGGGTTCTTGAACTCAAAAGGTTAAAGAAAACCCAAGAATGAACACCTAACATACCTTGATTATTAATTATCTAAAAATTGTAGTGAATTTCTTGGGACTTGAATCTTGATCCTGAGAGGATTTGTGAATAATGAGTGAATTTTGCCTTTAAAAAAACTCAATCTCGTGTTTTAGGGTTGATATAAGGTGGGAAAATGACTTGTTTATCCCTTTGAATGCAAAATTGAAACTTGAAAAAATCAGGAGCATGTTATGGAGTGCACGTTGAATGTTCTAGAGCTATGGAATAGAGTGTGTGATGCATGCTCTATCGCATGCTCCCTAGGGGTGGGATAGAACATGTGCCGTATGCTAATTACGCGCATCCACTATTTCAGACTCCCAAACATGCCTTTATGCTTACCCAAAAATTCTAAAACTCACCCAAGAAAACCTATTGACGTCTTGATCATGAATCAACATAAAAATCAACATTCTAAGATCGTACAGATAAAAAATAAGGTCGTCCCATTACAACGACTAAAATTATTCTACGTATCAATACTTAGATAAATTTGTCCTAAGTCTGGGACCCCTCGGTACAAGCTATATGGGATCGAATTGAACTAGGACTTTTACGGGGTCTTATAGTATCTCCCCCTTAGGGATATTTGTCCTCTAATGAGATTAATGAACTATGAGTACTGAGAAACTATACTGATACTGACATGCATAACTAAGACATAACTGAACTTGGGGACATAACACATGACTGAAACTGCTGATAAACTGAGTTTTCATGCTAAATATGAATGACTGAAGCATGATTATATGGATGAAATTAATTTATGAATGCATGAATGTCATGAGAATGATATGCAATGGTAATTTATACTGAGTTTGTACAGGTAATCTAAACATGAAATTGAGTGATTCTAAGGAAGACTGTTACATTGAGATGAATATGAGTTTATGGAGAAGAGGTGAGGATACTTGGCTCTTATATCTACTTCTGCTTTCCAAGTATCTCCCTCAATGGATTGATTCCACCAAGAAACTTTGACCAAAGAAACTTCTTTGTTCCTCACCCTGTGAATCTGATGATCAAGGATTTCAACTGGGACTTTCTCATAAGAGAGGTTATTTTGAACATCTATACTCTCTATAGGGACTACAACTGCTAGGTCACTAATGCATTTCTTTAGCAAAGAGACGTGAAATACTGAGGGCACTGAGGCTAAGTATGAAGGCAACTCAAGCTCATAATCTACCTTTCCAAAATGGATGAGAATTGGATAAGGATGGATATATTGGGGATTAAGCTTCCCCTTCTTGCAAAATCTTTTCTCCCTTCATGGGAGCGATTGTTAGGTACACAAAATCACCAATCTCTAACTTGAGGTCCTTTCTTCTTATATCAACATATGATTTCTATTGGCTTTGAGCTATCTTAAGCTATTCCCTAATCAACTGAACCTTCTCTAAGGCCTCAAACACCAAGTCATGCTCTACTACTGCGGCCTCACCTACCTTGAACAAACTAATGGGAGACATACATCTCCTTCCATAAAATGCCTCAAATGAAGTCATCAGAATACTAGAATGATAGATGTTATTATACATGAACTTAATCAAGGGTAAGTGGTCATCCCAACTACCCTTAAAGTCAACAACACATGCCCTTAGCATATCTTCCAGAGTCTAAATGGTCCTTTTTGCTTGACCATCTATTTGGGGGTAAAAGGTTATACTAAGGTGAACTTGGGTACCAAAACCCTATGGAAGGCTTTCTAGAAATGAGAGGTGAACTGCAAACCTCTACCTGAAATAATAGACAATGGGACACCATCCAATATGACCAACTCCCTAACATAGAGCTTGGCATAATCCTCGAATGAATATGAAGTATAGACTGGCAAGAAATGGGCCGATTTTGTTATTCTATCTATAATGACCCAAATCGAATTATGCTGATGACGAGTACGAGGCAAACCCATCACAAACTCCATGTTCACTTTCACCCACTTCTATGTGGGAATATTGAACACCTGCATAGACCCACTAGGCTTCTAGTGCTCAATCTTAACCTGTTGGCACATGGATTACTTAGTCATAAACTCTGCTATGTCTCTCTTTATCCCACTCCACCAATAGACTTCCCACAAATCATGATATATCTTAGTGGCCCCTGGGTAAATCGAGTAATGCATACCATACACTTCTATGAGAATTCTCTGCCTCATGCCATCCATACATGGGAAACATAACCTACCCTGGCAGTGCAAGACACCATCTCCCCCTTATGAGAAGAACTCTACTTTTTGATCTCTGACTGACTCTTTCAGTTTAACTAAACTGGGATATCTATCCTGTTTTTCTTTTACTTTGGAAACTAGAGATGATTCTGAACTATTCTGTACCCAAACACTACCCTCTGTTGAATCAACCACATAAACACCCAACTTATAAAGCTAATAAACCTCCTTAACTAACTTCTTCTTACCATCCTCAATGTGAGCAACTCTACCTATGAACAATCTACTTAGAGCATCAGCCTCTACATTGGCCTTGCCTGAATGATATAGAAAACTTATGTCATAGTCTTTTAACAACTCCAACCACCTTCTCTAATGCAAGTTCAAATCCTTCTAAGAGAATACATACTCTAAACTTTTATGGTCTGTAAACATATTAACATGTACCCTATAGAAATAGTGCCTCCAAATATTTACGACAAACACCACAGCAACTAACTCTAGATCATGGGTGGGGTAGTTCTTTTCATGGGGCTTGAGTTGTCTAGAGTCATACACTATGACCTTACCTTTTTGCATCAAACCACACCCCAACCAAACTTTGGAAGCATCACAATATATAACAAACCCATCTAAACCATCTGGTAAAGTCAAAATTGAGGCTATAGTAAGTTGATTCTTTTACTCCTGAAAACTCTTCTCACAAGAATCTGACCACTAGAACTTGACTTTTTTTAGTAAATCTAGACATGGAGGATGTAATAGATGAAAATCCTTCGACAAACCATCGGTAATAGCCAGCCAAACCCAAGAAACTCCTAATATCTGATAGAGATATAGGTTTGGGCTAATTTCTCACAACTTCAATCTGTATAGGATCAACTCTAACGCAATCACCAGAAACTATATGACCAAGGAAAGCTTCTAACCATATCCAAAATTTGCATTTACTGAATTTGGTAAATAACTGATCGCCTCTAAGGGTTTGTAATACTATACCGAGATGGTCTGTATGATTCTGTTCACTGTGGGAGTAGACAAGATTCTTATCGATGAAAACTATGATGAACGTGTCTAAGTACTACTTGAACATGTGGTTCATCAAGTCTATAAAGGCTGCTGGGGCATTAGTAAGACCGAATGACATGATTAGGATTTCAAAGTGACCATGCCGAGTTCTAAAAGCTATTTTTGGAATGTCATATACCCTGACTTTGAGCTGATGATAGCCTGATCAGAGGACTATCTTAGAAAAGTAACTGGCACCCTAAAGTTGGTCAAACAAGTTATCAATTCTAGGAAGCAGATACTTGTTCTTGATTGTAACTTTGTTCAACTGATGGTAATTAATACACATTCTGAGAGAACCATCTTCATTACACATGAATAAAATTAGTACACCCCACAGGAAAATACTGGGCTTGATGAACCCCTTATCTAGGAGGTCCTTCTACTATTCTTTTAATTCTTTAAGTTTAGCTAGATCCATTATGTATGGTGGAACAGAGATGGGCTAAGTATCTGAAAGAAGATCTATTCCAAAATTAATTTTTCTTTAGGGAGGGACTCTGAAAAGATCCTCGAGAAACATATCTGGAAATTCACGTGCTACTGAAACTAACTCAAGATTTAGGGTATTTGAACTAGAGTCTTTAATTCAAACGAGATGGTAGACATATCCCTTGGATATCATTCACCTCGCTCTAAGGTAGGAGATAAGCTGACCCCTAAGTATTGAAGTACTACCCCACCATTCTAGGATAGGTTCATTCAGAATTGAAAATTAACCACTCTATTTCTGTAGTCAATTAAAGCATAACATGAATGAAGCCAATCCACGCTGAGAATGACGTCAAAATCTGTCATCTCTAACCCTACTAAGTCTGCTGAAGTAACTTTTTAGGATACCATAATCGGACAGTTCCTGTATACCCATCGGGCTATGATAGACTTAACCACTAGGGTAGAGACGGAGAAGGGCACTACTATAATTTAGAGAATGACTCTGAAGTCAATTGCTATGTAGGGAGTTACAAAGGAAAAAGAAGCCCCTAGATCTAGCAAATCATAAACATGTAAATGATAAATTTGTAATGTACTAGTGACCACGTCAAGAGAACTTTCCTGATCCTGTTGAAACTTAAGTTCATAGAGTCTGTTTAGGTACTGCCCACTGGTGTCACTAGAAGTGGCACCCTACTAAGATGGACGATCGGAATAAGCTGAGGGACGACTATGCTGACTCTGGGAACCCACCTGAGGACACTTTTTGATTCTATAACCTGGATGGCCACATCCAAAACATATATCACTGCCAGCTCTACAGATACCCTAATGGTTTCTGCCAAACTTTTTGTAAAGAGTATTTGTTCGGGCACTACTGACACTACCTTGAGATTTAGAGCTTAGTGCCCTATCCTTATTACTATCTGTGAATTTAGAAACTGGAGCACAGGCTAAGAATAGAGCTGGAACTAAAGAGTTTAGGTAGAATTAGGGATGATTATCACCCTCTGACTTAGGCTGAGTAAAGTTAAATCTACCTGTTCTAGCTTAGTGCCCTATCCTTATTACTATTTGTGAATTTAAGAACTGGAGCACAGGCTAAGAATAGAGCTGGAACTAAAGATTTCAGGTAGAACTGGGGATGATTATCACCCTCTGACTTAGGCTGAGTAAATTTAAATCTCCTTCTCTTTAATATCTTATTCCTCTATCTATTGGGCATGGACTATCAACCTAGCTAATTCTATCTTCTTAATTAGCATCATGGTCCTATACTCCTTGATCATACTGTCGGATACCCCAGACATAAACTTACTCATCTTAGATCTACTATCGGCTACCACATAAGGAGCATATCTAGCTAACTGAGTAGACTTGAGAGAATACTCATTTACTGTCATGCTTCTTTGCTTTAAGTTAATGAATTCTAACATCTTTGCTTCCCTCAACTCCAATGGGAAAAATATATATACAAAGGTAGTAGAAAACTCCTCTCATTCTTTAGGCCCTACATCTGCAGCCCTATCTGCCTTCCACTGTCTAAACCATGAGTGAGCCACATCCTATAACTAATGTGCAGCTAACTCAGCACTCTCACTGGCTATTACTTCCATAATATCTGTGACCTTCTACACTATGTCTAGAAATTCATGTGGGTCCTCTTTAGACATAGATCCTATAAAAAATGGAGGATTCATTCATCTGAAGTCATGAATTTTTGCCGCAATAGTATTGGCTATTGGGTTGTCCTAGACAACAGTTGGGCATTCATTCTGGGCTACCATAGAATGAGCTAGAGTGGTGAAAGATGCTCTGAATTCTGCATAGGAAATATGCTCATCTAGGGGATCTGCTTGGACGGGCAGAGGTACTGGCTGGTTTCCAGTTCTTCTTTCATTAGTATTTTTAAGAGGCATATTCTTCAAATGGAAGGGAAAATTGAATTATACAGAGAGTTTAACTTGATTTCATACTCACTCATACGACATGAACAGTGAAAGAAGGGGACTTTTCCTAAAAATACCTCGTAGCCTCCTACCGATAAGTGTGGTACACTATACACCCATGCATAAGACCCTACTTGATATGGCTTTTAGACTCCCTAGGACTCTTTAGAACCTTAGGATCTGATACTAATTTTGTAATGGCCTGAGTCTGTACCCCAGACATTTGTAATGCCCCGAGTCTATACCCCGGATGCTATACGATGGTAGTGATCTAAAAGGACTACCAGCTAACCCATGACTGGTACCTTCTTTGAGCACTAAATAATAACAACACTTCAATGATAATATATCTGAAATAAATGCAGAAGGTAGACTAAAAATCACTATAAGGTTCATAACTGAAATGAATACTGATACTGAAAACTGAACATCTATCTAAAATACTCTAGTTTGAAAGTCTCTAACTATCTGAATATGGAGTTGATGGGAAAAATTCCCAACTAACTCCAACTACTGAAAAAAATTGAACTACTGAAAGATAACATCATCCTCGAACTATGAGGACTCACCACTAAATCTGTTGCTAATACTTAAGGTTGCTATATGTGGTCAGGAGCCCGTGTGTCTGAACCTATAATTTAAGACATCATAGCGCAAAAGTAAATTATGTGTCAGTACTTTGAATATACTGGTATGCTAAGTGAGGTAGAATGATATGTATGGGTTCATATGCAAGAACAAATAACTGACTGAGTAACATAAATTTAACTGAATAAGGATAAATATATAACTAAAACTGATGAAAACACTGATTATGCACATATCTACATAGACTATAGCTGAGATCGTGATAACACTAGATACTGAGTTCTAATAACTGAATGACTGATATCTGAGTTTACTGATACTACATACTGATAACTGAGTGACTATTTTTTATAGTCCTATTTTTGTGGAACTATTCTGAGTTCCATACTAAGCTGAGTGAATGTGTCTGACAGTCAAAATTCTGTAGAACTAAACTGAGTTCTATACTGAGATTGATTGAAATTGAAACTATGAAAAGTAATCATCTAACTGGCATGCCCCTTCTCTGAATTGATTTGGGGTCCAACCTATAACCCCAGTTTGAAGGGTATCAGTACCGTGCCATGAGTAAAGACAAGTGCTGAGTCACCCTCATCTTGCACGTTCTCTGAATAAGAATGGTGGTACCCTCAATGGCAGGTAAGACACCTTATTAACCTTTAATTGGTAGGTTAATGTCTCAACCTATACAGGCTACATAGTTCTAGAACCCAAGGACTACTTCTAAGGATCACACCCTCTGCTGGTAGGTGAGTCTCCATCCTTGGGTTAACTTGGTGATGAATCTTACTCCCAACTGAGATAGACACTAAACTAATTTCTGAATAGTACTAGGCTAGACTGAACTATTATTGATCGTGCTATCTACCTAAACTAGACTGATTTCACTGGGTTTCGCTAATTGATAAACAACTATTGATTTTTACTAGCTGGCTGACTTTATTGAGTTTCTAAATTGATTACTGAATTGAGATAGTGACTGATTTCTAAGTACTGTTGTTTGTGATACTACTGAGAAAATTCTATAACTACTGTAGCTATAGGTAAACAGCTATATCTTTGGGTATTGAATACCCCCAGGACTCGATAGCATAAAAGCAAAACATAGCCTGAACTTGAAAGGCACAATAATGCACATTTGTTCATAACTAATTCATACAGACATTTCATCAAATACTTGTGAGATATAAGCTTGCACATATGATATCATGTCATGATTTTCACCTTTAACTCACATGAGCCATTTATCAAGAACTCCGAGATCGTAATCTATACACATTATACTAAAAAATAAGTAGGCATCATACTTTCAAATCCCAATTTGTAAATTAAGGACTTTGAACATTAATTCAAAGATACTACACACATGATAATTAATTTCACTTGAAACTTGAAATAATCCGTGGATAAGAACATAATTTCACATGATAATCATGAGTACAAAAAAATCCAACATGGAATTCATGAAATCCATTAACTTGTAGTTTAAAAGAGATTCTTGAACTCTAAGGGTGGAAGGAAACCCTTGGATAAACACTTCATATACCTTATCGCTTCAATTAGTAAAGATTGATGGTTCTTTCTTAAATCTTAAATATAAGACCCCGCAAAATTTTTAGCATAATTCAGTCCTTTAACCTTTTTGAGGGGTTTTAGACTTAGAATATATTACCTAAGTTTTCAGACTTAGTGCCATTTTAGCCTTCAAAAGTTGGCAATCTTATTTCGGGACATTTACATCAATTAAATATTGATATTTGAGTTAATTCATGATCAATAAGGTCAATAGATGTTCTTGGACAAGTTTTGGAGTTTTCAAACCTCTTTTAGACCATATTTGAGTGCCCAAAATAGTGGGTCAACGTAATATCGACACGTCACATCGACTATCGCATCGATAAATAGCTTTTCTCTTAGCTTCAGTGCAATTCTAGTGAACTGATTGGACTCAACGCGGCGCGTTGGCCATCACATCCATGCCAATGACACGGCACGTCGATCTGTGCATTGATAACACGGTTTTTTAGTCATTAAAATCCACATCGTTTGAGGTAATTGGGATTTTTCCCCATGTCCTTTAGCCCCCATAACATGAAATTAAACCCTTTAGAGAGTAATGATACTTATTCATTCTCAAAACTTCTTAAAAACAAAAACCTAGGTGTTCAAATTTTAAATCAAGAACTCACCATCAATCTCTCAGAATTCAGGCACTAAGATATATGAAGTGTTCATCTAAGGGTCCCTTCCACCTTTGGAGTCCAAGAAACCTTTTTAAACTTCTAGTATGATTGATTCAATGATTTCCTTGATTGGAATTAAAGTGTATTCATGACTATTGTTGTAATTGGATTTTTGTTCCCTGAACTAACACAAATTTGTATGTGGAATTGATTATCATGTGTCTAGTATCATATCAATCCATGTTAAAGCTCTTGAATTGTGGAATAGCTAATGGAAAGTGTGTTTTTCACATGTTGTTTAATATTATGTGCATAGATTAGGCCTTCCAAGTGTTTGATAAATTATCCATGTGAGTTAAATAGTGGAATATTATCATGTTAGCATGTATACAAGCCCATGCCATACAAGTGTTTGGTAAAATGTCCCTATAGATGCTTTATGAATAGAATGTGTATTTTTATGCTAAGCAAGATCATGTGATGCTTTATTTTCATGGTATCGAGTCCTGGGTGTATTTAATACATGAAAATTTAGCTGTTTAGTTAGAGCTAGTGTCAGTTATGAAGTAATCTAAGTAGTGACTCGATCAGTAGAACTTAGCCAGTTACAAAAACATAGGAACTCTCGTAGTGTTCATAATTCAATCACAGTACTCAATTTAGACCTTAGTAGCACTCCGTGCTTAATCACTTAATAGAATTCAATTGTTTTACATCAGTCCATGAAACACAATAAAATCAGTTCAGTTCAGTCAAACAATAATATCAGTAATAATTCAATCCTACCCAGTACCGATTAGAAATCAGTTCAGTGTCTATTTAGTTGGAAGTAGGATTCAGCACCGAGTGAGCCCAGGGATGGGGGCATTTCTGTCAACAGAGGGTTTTACCCTTAGTAGTAATCCCTATGTTATAGAACTACGTAGCCAGTATAGGTTGACAAATCTTTCTGCTAGATTCTATGAGGGTTGATACATCTCATTTGAGTTTTCCTACCAACAAGGGTTGATGGAAGAGCTTTCTATCAGAGAGGGTTAACTCACAGCTTGACTCTACTCGTGGCATGGTATTGATACCCTTCCAACTAGAGTTGCAGGTTTGACCTCAATCAGTTTAGAGAGAAGCATGTTGGTTAGATAATCACTTCCCACAGTATCAGTTTCAGTCTCAGTCTCAGAATAGAACTCAGTTTAGTTCTACAGATTTAGAACTATCAGATATAGTCACTCAGCTCAGTATGAAACTCAGTATAGTTCCACAGAATTAGGACTGTCAGATATATTCATTCAGTTATAAGAAATTTAGTATCAGTATACTTAGATAATAGTTAATCAGTATTTAGACTCAGTATTCAGTATTATCACGATCTCAGTTACAGTATATGTATTCATGTATTTACTCTTACTCAGTCATGCTTAGGTTATTCAATTATTATTGTTCATGTATATGAACCCATGCATTTTATCCTACCTCAATAAGCATACCAGTATATTCAAAGTACTGACGCATGTTTTTCTCTTGCGCTATGATGTCTTATATCATAGGTTCAGATGCACGGGCTCCAGAGTACCCTTAGCAGTTCAGTTTCTCAGTAGGCAAAGTAGTGGTGAGTCCTCATAGTTTAAGGGCATGATTGTTTTTAGAATTCTAATTTATTTCCAGTAGTCGGAGTTAGTTGGGGGTTTGTCCCATCAACTCCAAGTTTAGACAGTTAGAGGCTTTTTCAGACTAGAGTATTTTTAGTTAGTTGTTCATTTTTCTTTCAGTATTGATTTTCAATTTTGGGTATTTTGATACCATATTCAGTATTATTTAGTATTATTCATTATTGAACCTTATGGCAAGTTTCTACCTATTTTTGCATAATTATAGTATTATTACTCAGTTATTACAGCAAGTACCAGTCATGGGTTAGCTGTGGTCCTTCAAGATTATGAGCAGTGTATGGTGTCCGAGGTACAGACTCAAGGTATTACAAACTTGGTATCAGAGCCTAAGGTTTAACAGTGTCATAGGAAGTCTGAAAGTCGTATCTAGTAGAGTCTTGTACATAGGTGTGTTGCACATCACACTTATGGACAGGAGACTACAAGGTGTTTTAGGAAAATTTTCCCTTCTTTTAGTATTCATATCATGTAAGTGAGCATGAGCTCCAGTTAAACTCTCAGTCTAATCCTTTTTTTTCATTTACAGAATATGCTCCAAAGAGGACTAAGGGAAAAGGAATGGGAGACCAGTCAAAACCTCAGCCCGTTCAGGCAGATCCCTTAGATGAGCATGCCTCTCATGCAGAATTCAGAGTTGCATTCACTACTCTAGCCAATTCAGTCACAACTTAGAATGAATGGCCAACTACTATTTTGGCCAACCCAGTGGCCAATACTGCTGCAGCTAGGATTTAGGACTTCACCTATATAAATCCTCCCTTATTCTTAGGTTCTAAGTCTAAAGACGATCCACATGAGTTCCTCGATCAGGTTCAGAAAGTCACAGATATCATGTGAGTGACTTCTATGAGAATGCTGAGTTAGCTGCCTATCAGCTACAAGATATAGCCTATACGCGGTTTAAGCAATGGAAGGTAGACAGGGTTGCACATATAGAGCCCATAAAATGGGTAGAGTTTGCTACGGCCTTTTTAGATAGGTTCTTTCCCTTAGAGCTGAAAGAAGATAAGGTGTTAGAGTTCATCAATCTCAGGCAAGGAAGTATGAGTGTGGAAGAGTATTCCCTTAAGTTTACTCGGTTATCCAGGTATGCTCCCCATGTAGTAGCAGATAATAGATCTAGAATGAGCAAGTTTGTGTTTGGGGTAACTATTATAGTGGCTACAGGACTGCAATGTTGATTAGGGAGATGGACATATCTAAGCTTGTGGTCCATCCTTAACAGACTGAGGAATAGAAACGTAAGAAGAAAGAGAGAGAAAATAAGTAAGCCAGAATGGGTAGCTTTAGTTTTGCCCAGCCAAGGTCATAGGGTGGTAACGATTCTTGGTTTAGTAGGATGTTTTTAGCTCCAGTTCCATCTTTAGATAGTACACCAGTACCAAGGTTTAGGAATGAATGTCATTATGGGGCACCAGGCTCCAAAACCTAGAGTAGTGTAAGCTGTGTTTGTGCTAATCCGCTTTGCGAAGAATGTGGTAAGAATCATAAGGGTATGTGTAGATTAGGCAATGATGTATGTTTTAGATATGGTGAGTTAGGTCACAAACTTTGAGACTATCCTAAGGCTGGTCTACGAAGTCAGCACAGTCGTCCTTTAGCTAAGTCTGGTTGGTTGAGTCAGCTGGATGCCACTTCTAGCACCGCCAGTGGGCAGCACCCAAATAGGCTTTATGTACCTCAATCCAGGCAAGATCGGTAAAGTTCCCCTTATGCGGTCAGTGGTACGTGATAGACCTCCCATTTACCTATTTATGTCTCATCATATCCTGGAGCTTCTCTGTATTTTGTAACTCTTTGCATAATGCTTAACTTTAAAGTCATACCAAATATTAACAAAACCTTTCTCAACCTTCACCCTAGTAGGTCAGTCTATCAAAGCTCGATGGGTATATAGGAACTGTCCAGTTATGATACCTTAGGAAGTCAAGCTTCCAGATTTCAATAGTAATATTAGTATGTGTAGAAAAGTAATGGGTAGGGATGATGCCTAACCCATCTTTACCTCAGTTCAAAGTTTTGTACTTCAGTCATCATGATACCTACATATGTTTTACATCTTATCTCCATAAACACGACTTATATTCATGCACTTTCCAGAGAATTGTGTCCATTTCCCGTTCTTAGTACGAGGAGTTCCATTTCACTCAGTAGTACGAGTTATGTTCCATGAATACGGAACCTCCAAACTTAGGTCATGCAACTCATGACTTCTGCACTCATTCCTTACAGTGTGTTCAGTCCCAGTTACCATCTGAATCGTGGTCTCAGTCACATTCTTAGTTATAGTGTCAGTCTCAGTCAAGTAATCAGATCAGTAACTCAGTTTAGTTTCAGGTTTGGTTGACCATAGAGTGTAGCCAGTTACTCAATTATTAGTATTTCAGTACCTCAGTTTACAAATTATTTTAGAATCATGTTATACGCTTGGTCTAGCATTCTCAAATAATATAATTTTTCACGCATTCATGCTCAGTTATCTCATGTTACTCAGTCATTCCCTTCCTCATATGCATAATACTCTACAATTTCAGTCTAGTTATTCAAACTAAGTACAGTTCAGTTTTGCAGACCCAGTATTCAGTTATCTGTCAATCAGTTAATCAGATAAGTTAGTATGCTTTTGCATTCATGCGCAGTGCCCATGTAAATATTTTTCAGTAGCCCTAAGTGAAGTGTCGTACTAAGGTGGAGAGGATAGTTGAGAGAGTATTCAATGGATATGTCTAAGCTTAAAAAAATTATAGTTGCAATGCATAAGTCTTAGTCACTCTATCTTAGAAAATGATTTGTAGGCCTCGCCCCATATTACATAATTCTAGCCACGTAATTCCAAGCTTTCTTTGACCACTAAATTGTTTGAAACTCAATAAAAAGAGTGTCAGAGAAAAACTCCAATTGAAAATTAGTTTTCAGTATGAGTTAGTCCGTAAAGCCAGTAATTTAGTTTAGTAGTCAGACGGACAAATTCGTGTGGTGTGGTTTTCCATCCTCACATCTAGTCGCACTATCTGAAGTCTCATAAATGTAACTATTCTAAGATGTACCAACCAGGTAGTTGCATGTTCAGATCAGTTTATGTATCATGTCTCAGTTTCAGGCCTCATATATTTAGTCACGATTCAGTTCATAGGTTCATTAAGCATTTCCCTAATTTTCCTCAGTATCTCAGCCAAGCCAGTATTCTTCAAGGGACATAATGTCCCAAGGGGGAGATGCAATATAACCCCAAGCTTTCATGTCCTAAATTTCCCAGTTCTTTTTATGTAACGAATCCAGTTTGGAGTAGTGGGTACTCATAAGTTGAACCTCAAGTTCTAATCTCAGATGTAAGCCATGTATTCAAGGGGCTCAGTTCAATTCATGATATTCAGTTCATGTATCATGTTCCAGTCTCAGTCCTATTCTTATATTCCCGATCATGTATACTTTGAAAATGATCTTGGGTTCATCAATATTTTTTCAGTTTAAGTAATAGTTTTTCCTTGAACTTACTCAGTTCCATGTTAAGATTACCTTTACAAAATTGGTACCAGTTACTATTGCATATTTAGTCATGTGATCATGAGTCAGTTTAGTCATGTACCCATGCATCAGATATGCATGTTCACTAAATATATGAGAAAATCATCTTATCAGTATTCCTAGTTATGCATTCATGAATCATATTCAGCAATGTACTCATGCATCAGATGTGTATGCTCAGTATGAAATACAGTATATGAGTAATCTTAGTCATGAAATCATGTTTCAGTTGTGCATGTCTAGTGTCTAAATTCAGTCTACCAGTATTCCCAGCTTAGTCAGTCTCATTCGAGGATGAATGTTCCAAAGGGGGAGATATTGTAAGACCCCGTAAAATTTATAGCTTAATTTAGTCCTTTAAGCTTGTTAAGGGGTCCCAGACTTAGAATATATTAGATAAGTATTCATACTTAGTGCCATTTTAGCCTTCAAAAGTTGGCAATGTTATTTTGAGATATTTGCATCCATTAAAAGTTGGTATTTGAGTTAATTCATGATCAAGAAGGTCAATAGATGTTCCCGGACAAGTTTCAGAATTTTTGAACCTCATTTATACCATGTTTGAGTGCCCAATAAAATAGGTCGATGCGATCTCAATGCATCACGTCAACTATCATGTTGATAGATAGTTTGTCCCTCAGCTTCAGTGCAATTCCAGAGAACCGACATAGACTCGATGCGATGCATTGGACATCGCATCGATGCCAACGATGTGATGCATCGATAACATAATTTTTCAGTCATTAAAAGCTGCATCTTTGGGGGTAATTGGGTCTTTTCCCCACGTCCTTCAGCCCCCATAACACGAAATTAAACCCTTTGGAGAGCATTTATACTTATTCATCCTTAAAACTTCTGAAGAACAAAACCCTAGGTGTTCAAATTTTAAATCAAGAACTAAAGAACTCACCATCAATCTCTCAAAATTCAGGCACTAAGGTATGTGAAGTGTTTATCCAAGGGTCCCTTCCACCCTTGGAGTTCAAGAAATCTTTTTAAACTTCTAGTATAATTGATTTCATGATTTCCTTGATTAGAATTAAACTGTACTCATGACTATTATTGTAATTGTATTTCTATCCCATGAATTAACATAGATTTTTATGTGGAATCAATTATCATGTGTATAGTATAATGTCAATCCATGTTAAAGCTCTTGAATTGTGAAATTGCTAATGGAAAGTGTGTTGTTCACATGTCGTATAATATTATGTGCATAGATTATGCCTTCCAAGTGCTTGATGAATTATCCATGTGAGTTAAATAGTGGAATATTATCATGTTAGCATGTATACAAGCCCATACCATGCAAGTTTTTGATAAAATTTCCCTATAGATGCTTTATGAATAGAATGAACATTTTTATGCTAAGCAAGATCATGTGATGCTTTATTTTCAAGCTATCGAGTCTTGGGGGTACTTAATACCCAACAATTTAGTTGTTTACTTAGAGCTCGTGTCATTTATGAAGTAATCTCAGTAGTGACTCAGTCAGAAGAACTCAGCCAGTTACAAAAACTTAGAAACTCTCAGTAGTGTTTGTAATTTAGTCACAGTACTCAGTTTAGACCTCAGTAGCACTCTGTGCTCAGTTAGTTAACAGAATTCAGTAGTATTCTATCAATCCATGGTACTCAGTGAACTCTGTTCAGTTTAATCAAACAGTAATATCAGAAACAATTCAGTCTGACCTAGTACAAACTAAAAGTCAGTTCAGTGTCCATTTAGTTAGGAGTAGGATT
Source organism: Capsicum annuum (assembly GCF_002878395.1). NCBI lineage: Eukaryota > Viridiplantae > Streptophyta > Magnoliopsida > Solanales > Solanaceae > Capsicum > Capsicum annuum. The sequence continues at coordinate 33,631,953 of NC_061114.1, forward strand.
CAACACTGAGCGAACTTAGGGATAGGGGTATTCCTGTCAATAGAGGGTTTAACCCTTAGTAGCAATCCCTGTGTTACAGAACTATGTAGATAACATAGGTTGAGATATCTTCTTTTCAGATTCTATGAGGGTTGATACATCTCATTTGAGTGTTCCTACCATCAAGGGTTGACGGAAGAACTTTCTGGCAGAGAGGGTTAACTCACAACTTGTCTCAACCTGTGGCACGATATTGACACCCTTCCCATTAGGGTACATATTAGAACCCAATCAGTTAAGCAAGGGGCATATCAATTAGATGATTACCTCCCACAGTCTCAGTTTCAATCTCAGACTCATAATAGAACTCAGTTTAGTTCTACAGATTCAGGACTATCAAATATAGTCACTTAGCTCAGTACAGAACTCTGTATAGTTCCATAGAATCAGGACTATCAGGTACAGTCATTCAGTTATCAACAATTCAGTATCAGTATAATTAGACAATAGTTAATCAATATTTAGTATTATCATGACCTTAAGTACAGTATACGTTTTCATACATGTATGAACTTGCATATACTCGTTCTCACAAACCGTGGAGTTCTTATGTATCGTTCCTATTCTTTAAGTAGAAGTCATGGTTTAGTTCTTAAGTCCTCCTTATGTTCTCTTTCCAATAGCACCTAGACAAAGAAAATCATATTACTAATACTTAAATTATAAATGCAATCAAAAACTCAACAGACTTGAAAAAAACTTTCTTGATTCAACCTCTTTGGTGAATTGCTTAACTTGATTAGTCGATGGAGAAAATAGAGTATCAACTTACACACACTCGTTCTCACAAACCACGGAGTTCTTACGTATCGTTGTTCCCATTACTTGACTAGAACATATGGTAGAGTTTCTAAGTCCTTTTTCACGCTCTTTCCTAATAGAACCTTCCCAAACAAATATACAGTTGTATGAGCTTAACATTTTAAGTTTAATATAGCAGCTGTAACAGGTTCTCCAATGAATATAATACATATATATGGCTGATTTATTTAAACACATTTCTAAATGGTCACTTTAACAATCTAGAAGATAACAAGAAGATGGTTAGGCCTGTGGCTATGTCCCAGTTCTAATCTGGTACATTGTACCTACTATTTTCAATCCCTTTAATAGCTTGGAAGTATTTATATTTTATCAATCACATGTAATCTTTACCATGTTTTGTTTTAAAGGAGTCACTAGAAATGAATCTAAAACGTGACAGGAATTAGACAATAGTCCTCTGCAAAACCTGAATTTATTCATTTTCCTCTGCAAGTTAGGTACCTTAACGAGCTCGCCAGTAATAGAAAATAGTTAATTTTGATTAAGACTCAATTACAATAGCAATAATTTCATAATCTAGTGAATGAATTTCATCATCATGAACAAAAGCAAACTTGACAACCTAGTTTGCTTGAATATGCTCTAAGGCAGTGCACAATATGGTAAAAAGTTAGCTATACCTAAGCAGCAAAAATCATACATCTAAAACAAATATAAAGACTGATATTAAAGAGAATTATGCCCAAGAAACAAAAATCAAAGATAGCCTCTGGCTTTACCTGGAGGATAGTGAGGCATCTGTACTAGCAGCAAATGATTGATTTTACAATTCTCTTAAGACTAGAGATTTAACTTCTATGAAATACCTCTGGTTGAGAAGTGAAAATACATTCATTATGCACCGAGGAGTGAGTGGCATATCCGACTATGATATTGTAATGGGAAGCTGGAGTTTGTCTGGGAAGAATATAATTTCCCACTTGATATAGAGATTAGATATGTTTGGGTTAACATTAGTGGTGATATCAGGCAAGTTACTTGCATTGAAATGGGAAAAACAAAGGGTACCTACCAGCTGGGGAAAACAGTTTGCTATAATGTGTTTGAGAAAGTTGATAGACAACGGTTCATAAGTATTCACCATGCCTCTTATATTAACCTATAAATTGTCAATATGAGCCATTTTAGAGGGAGTGATAAACATATAGGTCTGGAGGTTTTCCAATTGGTGTATATAGATGATATAATAAAGTAGCATAACTATTACAGATGAGCCACTTTTCAGGTTTATGATGCAGCCATAGGTGTCATAACTATTACAACTAATCAAACAAAAAATGATAAGAAGTAGATTATGTCAAGAAGTACCAATTACAATCTTCACATAATATGGCAGGAATTTTACAGCAGCGATTACATACTTACTTATTTCTACTTCTTGTATGTATGGCTTAACCTTATTAGTGGACAGAGGTAATGAAGTATTAACTGTCATACACTCATTTTCCCAAACTATGTTACTTGACTAGAACACATAGTAGAGTTTGTAAGTCCTTCTTCTGGTCCCTTTCCAATAGAACCTGGAGAAAGAAAATCATATTACTAATACTTGAGGAATTATATTTTGTATCACAGGGAAGGACGACCAAAAATAAGTTAGAATAACAACTATTTTTGTTGATAAAAAATAAGTTGTGGTGTTTAATTCAAGTTATTTATGCAATTTAAAACTCTAATAAATTTGAAAAACCTTACTTGTTTCAACTTCTTGGACGTATTGCTTAACTAGATAATTAGGTTGATAAAATGAACTTAATGAACTCTTAGATAGAATTTTTCCTTTTGTTACCAAAGATCTAAGCCCTCTTCCCTGTCCCTTTCCAATTGCACATGTGCAGAAAGTACATCTCATAGTACTCTTAATAGTTGATCCATCCTTATTTTCAATTTTCATAATAAACCTGCAAAAAGAGCCAAAAGTAAAAAAATAGTAAGAAAATTTTTTTCCCAGTGAACTAAAGATACAGTTAACGTAGTCTCTGTGCTTCACAAAAACTCAAAATCTATACAAAAAGTAATATAAATTAAAATTTTAATGCTAAAAAAATAAAAGTTCTTAGTAGTAAGTAATTTATGAGATAATTCACCTCATAAGTTCTTTTACCTTTCTTTTGTGATGGACTTTCTAAATCATCTACAGCATCTACATCTGTTACTTTCTTTTGTGAAGGACTCTCTAAGTCATCTACATCATCATCCATTTATTTCACAATCTCATAGGAATCACGAGTTTGAGTCTTCCTTACGACATGCCAACCTTCGTTGGATTATCATTAGCATAAAACACTTGAGATGCTTGATCCACTAAAACAAAAGCCTCTATTGTTTTAAAAAATCTACTCAAATTCACACTTACATAGTCATACTCATCTATTTTTATTCCTTATATTTTATCATGCACACCAAACCAATTACACCAAAACAAAATCACTCTTCTATCTGTGTCAAATTATAATTCAATCACATCTGTTAAAACTACATAGTAATCAAACATCTCACTATCTTCATCATTCTTGGTAGCTTCAACAACACCATAATTTTGAGTCCTTAAAGATCTATCATAATCTTCTATATGAAATCTATATCCATTTACAATGTAACCATTACAATGTGTTGAATATTTGGTAGGACCATGTGAATGTGAGAGAAGATCTTTCATGAGTCGATTATTATCTGCTTTATGCAATTGTACGACCTAAAAATAAGATTACATTTTATACTTTAGAATGAGTAATATAACATTAAGAAGTCAAAGCTAATGTTTATATGTTTCTCATATAACTCACCCTATTTTTAAACTATTTAATAAATTCTCGGTCCCATTCTACATTTGACAAGTCTTGAGCAATATCCATATTTGCAAACTCTCTACAAAATTGAGGTTAACCATAAATGTCATATAGAAACATTATTAACTTAAAGGAAATTGGAAAAACAAGATGATACAAAAGAACACTCCATATTTGAGATATGGTAAGACTTCATCACAATTCTTCAGAATATATATATGTACTTGTTCTAATTCATTTGCTTCAAGCTCACATGGAACTTTAGCTCCAGAGTTTTTCCAGATTGACAAAATATAGATAACCCTCTATTTGAATTCTTTAAACCGCCATCATAATTTTGTTCAGCAAAATTAAATTTTGTGTCAATTCTATGAAGTTACCTTGAACATAAGGTCATACATTCTTTTGCAAGGTAGCCTCTGTAATGGAACCTTCTGGACATGCCCTATTACCAATAAGAGATTTCAAAAAATATAACCATCGCTCAATAGGATACATCCACCGATAATAAATAGGCCCAGTAATCTTAGCTTTACCAGCTAAATAAATAGGAAAGTAAACCATGACATCAAAAACAGAAGGAGGAAAGACCTTTTCTAACTTGCAAAGTGTAATGGGAATTTGCTCTTCAATATATGCAAACTAATCAATCTTCAATTCCTTTGATCCAAGAACACAGAAAAATAAATATAACTCACTAAGAGGTTCACACACTTCTTTCGACAACATACCATGAAATGCAAGAGGGAGTATATGCTACAAAAGAACATGACAGTCATAACTTTTCAAACCAGATATCTTGTGTTATTTCAAGTTCTCTCATTGAGAAATATTAGATGAAAATCCATCCAGGACCTTTAAGTTCTTCAAGAAAATACATAATTTGTGCTTTTCATTCGGAGACAATGTGTAACATACAGTTGGAACTTCGACGTCATTCTCTCTTTGGAGAGGGTACAATTCTGACATAATGTTCATTTCTTGAAAATCTAATCGAGTTTAAATTGTATATTTAGTCTTTCCTTTGATATTCATGAATTTCCCTAAAAAACTATCACATATATTTTTTTCAATATACATAACATCCAAATTATGTCCTAACAAGAGATATTTCCAATAAGGAAGTTTAAAAAAAATACTCTTCTTGTTACAATTATTCTTTCGCTTTTTATGTGATATCTTCCTCCTCTTCTTAGCATCCTTTGTCAATGGTTGTCCTTTAAGTTCTTGCACTTGATTAAGTATCTCAATTCTAGAACGCATTTTTGGTGGGTGCCTTTTCTCTATTGTACCATCAAATGACTTCTTGTCATTCCTCTATTGTGACTCTAAGGAAGGTAATGCCGATAACCCATAAAGCACTCCTTCTTACAATTAGCCAATCGAGTTGAAGAATTGTCTTTATTATAAGATGGGCATGCCTGTTTTCCTTTTGTACTCCATCTAGATAAATTTCCATCTACTAGAAATTCATTGATTTCCATAACAAAGAAGCATGCAACTTAAAATTTTGTTTAGTTGATGCATCAAAGGTTTCAATACCATCTTCCCAAAACTCATTCAATTTCTCTAGTAGAGGTTGAAGATATGTATCAATTGCATCTATGGGACTACTTGGATCAGGAATAAGCATTGACAAAATAAAATTTTCCTGCTTCATTCACAACCAAGGTGGTATATTATAAGGAATAAGAACCTCAGGCCAAATGCTATATGAGGTTTTGGAATTTTGGAATGGTTGGAATCCGTCACTAGCAATTCCAAGTTGAATGTTACGAGGCTCAAATGCAAATGACGGATATAGTTCATCAAACAACTTCCATTCCTTTGAATCAGTTGGGTGCCTCACTATTCCATCATCAGTTCTTTTATCGTTAGGCCATGTCATTATTAAAACTGCCTTTGTAGACATAAACAACCTCTGAAGCCTAGGCTTTAAGGGAAAATACCATAAAGTTTTTAGGCTATTTTTTTACCTTTTTTTTTGTCTCCTCGCTATGTGTATCTAATTTCTATCTAGATGCACCACAAATTTTGCAAGAATCAAGTAAGTTATCCTACTTCTAATATAACATGCAATCGTTAGTACAAGCATTAATCTTGTTTTAAGAAAGCCCAAGCTCTCAAATTATCTTCTTTTCCTCATAATATGAATTTGGTAAATTATCTTCATCAGGAAACAACTCCTCTTTTAACATTTTTAATAGCATGGTAAATGAATCATTGCTACAATGACCCATACATTTGATGTGAAGCAACTTAATGAAAGATGAAATATTTGAAGCCTTTGAGTTTTGATACAATGGCTGCTCGAAATCCTCCAGAAGGCTATAAAACTTTCTAGCTTCAACATTAGGATCCTCCTCTAGATTATTATCAAAACCAGTGTGTGTATCTCCTCCACCTTCAGCATTAGGATATAAATCTCTCAATAGTTCTTCTACTTCATCTTTATCTTCACTCTCAAAATCATCTGCTTTATCCTTATCCTCATCCTCATCTTCAGAGTTTGATAGTGTCTTACGTAAATGTTCCCTATGGTGAAATCAAAAGGTATAATTTTAAATTATTCCATGGACTTTCAAATGCATCTCAACCATTTTACGAGTTCCTAATGTTGTATTACAACACTTGTAACACGGACACCGTATTTCACATTCTTCTTCTTTTCCTCAAAAAACATAATTCACAAACTTTTTCACCCCATCTAAGTATATTTTGTTGGTTTGATTATGAAGAGATTTGCATCCACTGCTTACTAGGAGCCATAACCTTGGAGAATACCTAAAAATTAGATTAAGAAAATATAAAGGATAAGAAAAATAATTAGAACTATATATTATGACCTCAGGTATTTTCAACTTTAAACATAATACGACCTTCTTCTTAGATTAGAACTATATTATTTTGGTGAAATTTATGGATATTGTTTGAAACTATCGGCTTACTATCCAAACAAGCATATAATCATCCCAGACCAACAAAATTTAAACATCTCAGATAAAGCCTCTACTGCAACAACAACAACAACATCCCCAGCTCAGGTTGCAACAAATAGTGAAATTCAACATTAAAACAACAAAGACAACACAAAAAATAAACCACCATCTCAAGGAAAAAATCCAGCTCAACAAGACAAAACACTAAATAACAGTGAAAAAAATACAAATCGGACTAAAAGACGAGAATAGACTGAGAAAGTAATGCTTGATGATAAAAAAATTATTTAAATAAAAATTGGATTGAAAGACAAGAAGTATGGACTAGAAGTTTGTCTTTCTTTATTTTTTCTTAATTTTATACTGGTTTTTCATTTGGAGGTCTGGGATGACCAACATTCAGAATAATTTCATGTCTGGACAAACATCTCATATATGAAAGCTAATAATGATGTTGGCCTTTTTAGATGGTTACGTACAACAATGATTGTTACATGGAAAGACCTCCTGGTACGCAATCACTATATTGTAGATACATTTTTGTTGATTGAAGGTTACAGAAGAACCAAACTATCATCTAGAAAAAAACTCTAAACAATGATTGTTACATAAAAAAACCTACTGGTACACAACCACTGTACTGTGGATGCCATTTTTTATTAGAGGTTGAAAAAAACATGAAAGTTAGCTTTGTTAAAACCTTTTTCTAATACTGTTAAGTTTTGTCAGTTAGCCATAAAGTCATTGGAAGTGGATTGGCTCCTACCAGCGTGCTCCACCCTTCTTGGCTATTTTGGATATTCGAACGAAATGCTAGAAAAGGACATGGTAAATTGTTTATAGTAATATGTTTCAGTCAACCTATGTCATTTGATTCAACAAATGATCCATCTTATGCCCTACATTGTGATTTTGATAAAGTGAAGTGAAAATTTCACATTGGTCTTCTGACCTTTACAAAAATCATAGAGCAGCCATCCGATATCACCACAGGGCTCACACAAGATTCCTGCCTCAACCTTTCAATTGAAAATGGGATAGGTAAAGAGTTGGACATTTCTAAAAGAGTCTAAATAGAAACACATTACAAGTGATAATTTCCTCTCTTACTGAGGCTACTATCAATTTCTAAGTGGTAGTGTTGAGATATAGAGACAAGAAAATGAGGGAAAACTATGCATTCTCTCATGGGATTTTGATTGACTTTTTACAGCAAAATTATTTTACTATGATTTACTAGTTTTGGTGTGGATATAACGTGAATACTTCATAATGATTCTCTAAATTTCTATGGTGTATCATTAGTCTAGAGAATATGTTCAATACAGTAGTTAGGAAACAAACTTCTATTGGACAATTTCTTTGTAAAAATAATTTGTTGATACTTCAAGAAAATCTTAAAGAGAAGCCCTGAAGTAACTACTAAAGTTGCTTCAATGTGACCAAGAGGTCGGTATATAAGTTGTGGAAAAATAAAACATCTACACAAAAATATTACTCTATGAAAATTAATGGTCAGTCAGCTATATTGTTAGAAAACTTATTTTTGCACCAGAAGTTAACTAAGAAATAAAAAAACCTTCACCTGTACAAAACCATTTCCTACTCTATACAACTTTCATGTTTTTTACTTCTAAGTACCCACATAGGAGACACATTCTATGCTCTAAATCTTCTTTTTATTCTTCTAAATGTCCAACTAAATCCCACATCCTAAACTAAATCTAGGAACGATAATGGTAGCCCAAAAAGATATAACACTAGCCACACAATCATGTTGCAACCTCGAAATGCAATAATAAGTGGTTCACAGAAACAACCCCAATAATGACATACATTATAATCCCACAAACTTAGGCTGGTGAGGGTAGAGTGTACGTAGACCTTACCCATACCTTAGAGGTAGAGAGTTTTCCTATAGACCCCTGGCTAAAGGGAAAAACCATCTAAGATATGCTATCTTTCTTTTCTTCAAATTTTCAACTATAAGGATGATCCCACTTGCCACAAACTAGGTGAAAGAGCGTATGTTCCTCAGAGCTTTGGGAATCCATACTGAAAGATGATAGAAAACTTTGGTTTCTCTTCTTAATAACCTGTGGTAGGAGGACGTTACCAAAATATTCCATAGAATCCCTTTTTCATTCCTTATCCATATATCTTGGTACGATAATGTAATGTGTTTCTATTTGGACCCTTTTAGAAATGTCTAACTCTTTACCTATCTTATTTTCAATTAAAAGGTTGAGATAGGAAACTTGTGTGAGCCTTGTGGTGGTTCCGGATGAGTGCTCTGTGATTTTTATAAAGGTCAGAAGACCAGTGTGAAATATGATACTAACTACTCTTAGCCTTTTAATAAGAAATAAATCATTATAGGTGGAAATTGAAAAACAAGCAAAATTTTGACATTAATACAGTAATTCAGTAGCCTATGAAAGAGAAAGAGCAACTTGATCGATGGAAAGTAAGGCATACCTGGAATTCCTCGATTCAAGTTAGAGCTGTGAGAAAAAATCTCTCTCATTGAGAATAGGAAGAGTTGATCGCTGTAAATTGGAAAACAAGTAAAATTTTAAAATTAATATCACAATTCAGCAGTCTATGAATGAAAAATAGCAACTCAATCTATTGGAAACTGAGGCATACCTAGAATTCCTCTATTTAGGTTAGAGCTCTGAGAAAAAATATCTTTTATTGTGGTTAGGTAGAGATGATATGTGAAAATTGAAAAACAAGGAAAATTTTGATATTAATACAAAAATCCAGTAGCCTATGAATGAAAAACAGCAACATCGATCAATTGGAAAGTAAGGCATACCTTGGAATTCCTCGATTTAGGGTAGAGCTGGGAGAAAAATTCTCTCTCGCTGAGATCACGGAGAGTGTATCAATCGTGTAAATTGGAAAAGTGGGAGTGATTACTAGCTCTACGGTTTAATTAGCAATGAGTTTAATTTTATGAAAAGGAATGTTTTTTAATTTTTTACTTTTAACATATAGAGAATTGTCGCTTTAACTTTTTGTAAAAGAATAAAAAAAATATTCCCGCTCATGCCTTCAATTGTATATTATTTGGGACCACATACTAAATTTTTTTGGACCATATTTAGTACCTTCATAATAAAGTACATAAATAAGGACCAAAATATAATCTTTTCTCAATACCTATACTTTTAGAGACAGGATTATCAGCTCATCCCAATATGTTTGTCATAAATAAAGCCTTTTCTTGTAGTGTCAATTAAATCAACATTCGGTCAAATATTTTTATTTATTTTTAATAATTTTCCAGTTTTACAAGCACATGATTTTAATTTAATTTTTACTAGTAATGATCTAACGACTGTTATCTTTTTTTGTAGATATGACTCGAGGTGGATATCGGGAAGGCAAGTCCTCGGGTAGGGGTAAGACTGCTAATCATGCCAAAATGTCTTTTATTCTGACTCATATTATTGAATAGGCTGGTACAAGTTCCAACTCTAGAAATATACCATCAGGACAAAGAAGTACCTCCCTAGTCTTTCCTAAGACATCTCTATTTTCACCTAACCAAAGCAGCTCAACAGGCCAGAATATGAATACTCAAAGTAGCCTTAAAGTTGAGAGAACATCTTCTGGGATAAATCAATCTAGTGAAGGTGATTCCACTAATACCCATGGTTAGCCCCTTATTTTTTTTATTTCTTCAGGGTTAGTACTTATTACTTATTGTTTTATTTATTAATAAGGAATAATTGATACTTGTTGCTTCCATTGGTCCACATCTTAGTGCAACAATTACTTTGGATAGTAATGTCATGTTAGTTGTATCGTTCTTGGTTATGTTTTACTGTATTCTATGTCTGATTAATGTTTTAACCATGTAAACACCAAGAATTAGCTAGGAGTTACTGAATCAAATGTTTTTATCTTACTGTTTGGTCTCTATTTATGATGATATGTATATTATTTGGTTATGTTCTATTGTATGTTGTATCAAATAAATAACTATTTTGGTGAAAACAAGGCTACAGTAAATTCTTATTACCGATGGTTAAAATGGATAATATCATCCATGCACAAATCTATTTAAATGTGTAAAGGATAGAACCTTCTTCAAAATACTCCAGCTCCATTACATTGTCCTTCAAAAGGGAAGTTGATCCCAATGGGATCAACTGGAAATCTATTTCCAAAGAAGTCAATGATGGTAATTTTGGAGAATTCAAGGTTAGTTGAAAACCATTTATATTGGATATTGCATTATAACTTAAATCTACTTGTGAATTGTACTAATGGATGCCTTATATGTGTTGGTTACTTGTTTAAGTGCTGGTTATTATGAATTGTACTCAAATCTTACTAAGAAATGTGTGTATACTATTTGAGCTAAATGAACATAAGTTAAGTAACTATGAAGAATATTGAAATATCTCCCATGTTTTCTTTACTATTTTCTCTGTATTTCTCTGGAAGCAATGACCTTGAACTGTAGCAGAAGTTTCAGAACTACATGTAGCAGTAGTTTGAACTGGTACCTAGAGTTCCTCTTCGGATGTAAAAATCTGAATATAGAGGAAAAAATGTTGCTAGGTAGGGAGATGTCATGGTAAATAGGTCTAGATTATCATAAAATACTAAATATGCAGTTTTTATAATGTTGTTGTGTGTAGTTTCCTACATTTTATGTAGTTTCCTGCATTTTGTTATAATGGTTATAATGTTGTTGCATACAAATTTCTGCATTTTATGTATGCAACTATATTCTGAGTATGCAGTTTTTATGCATGCAGTTTCCTCCATTTGGTTTATGCAGTTTTTGTGTTTGTAGTTTCCTGCATTCTGTGTATGCTATTTTTGTGTATGTAGTTTTTGTGTATATATCTAGTTTCTTGCATTCTGGATATGGGACTTTAGTTGTTGTGTATGCAGTTTGTGTATTTAGTTTCCTATATTTTATGTATGCAGTTTTGTTGTTTGTAGTTTTTGTGTATACATGCAGTTTCCTGCATTCTGGATATGTAACTACAGTTTTTGTGCATGTAGTTTCCTGCATTCTGTTTATGCAGTTTTCTACATTCTGTGTAGGCAGTTTTGGTGTATGTAGTTTCTTTTATTCTGGATATGCAACTGCAGATTTTGTATATAGTTTTCTACATTCTGGTTGTATATGCAGATTTTATCTATTGTCGATTTATAGCTAGTTGAAATAGCATAGCATTCCAAAGATAATATAAGATTTAATTTAATGTGTTTTATCCCGTTTACAAATTAAAGTGAATAATTATATTTCTTTAAAATGTATTTCAGAAGAATTTCTATCGAGATACTTCCGTTAGTGAAACTGTGGTGAAGCAACAATGGTTGCAGAAGGCTACATTATGCTACAAGAATTTCATTTCTAATATAAAGAAACACAAAGCTACAGTTCAACTGGAGTTTGTAAATGACCATGTGTGGGAGAGATGGATAGAACTTTAGGAAAGTGATGAATGTTTTAAAAAGTCAAAGATAAATTCAATGAACCATTATGGTGGCCGTGAAGTACCTGCTGGGACACATACAAGTGACTCTATCATAGTTGGAGAGCACCGAAAGAAACTTGTAAGTATAAATTTAGTCTTCTTGCATTAAATTTCATGGTGGGCATACATATATCTCAACTAGCATTTTAATATTTGACTGTTATTTGTTTGTATAGGCTATTACAATAGGTTGAGATCTAACTCTAAGTGAGTTACATTTACACGTCCACACACATAATCATGATGGTAAATCTTTTGTTGCTAAGCGTTCCCAACTTCTCCACGTAAGTCCATATTTTACATCATTAGATATACTCTTCTCTTATTTTTCTTTTGTATGGACATCTGTCAAAAGTTCTTATTGTACATGCAAATAAAAAAACAATAGGAAGTTGAGTCTATTTTAGTATCTCTCCACTTGTTAACTATAGGAAAAGTATGAAGAAATTGTATGGGAAAGAAGATAGACTGAATCTGAAATTGATCAATTGGAATCATATTATGAAGCTGCAGGAGGAGTAATGAAGAAAAAATTATTTGGTCTCATATTTGAAGCTTAAAGTTACTTTGGGAAAAAACTTTGTGCCTATCATGCCTCCACATCATCAGTACCACTTTCTATTTCTTTACCGACAACAAATTTGGAGGAGTTTCTGAAGCAATTGATTCTGACACTTACTACTCACTTTCTTCTATTAGTTATTAAGCGTGTTCATGGTATTAGGTTACAAGAATGGGTCATGCTTGATCCTGATCCTACTAATGATGGTGACATTGATTCGTAACTTTATTTTATTTGTAGCCCTTCATCGTTGGGATAAATTAACCTAAGGGTGATAATGTAACACCTCGGATTTTGGTTCTTGAAGATTTCTAAAGTTTTATCCTTATTTCCCTCTTTCTTATAAGTCGTAGGGATATTGACAAGTCCTAAGGATCCAATCATAGCCTAAATAATGTATGTAAGGCTAAGTTCTATTCTGAGTATGAGTGGCTCACTATGAGCCGTGGAGACTCATTAGGTGTCATTTGGTGCAAATCATAGGGTGACTTGTGTAAGACCCAAGTGGTTTTGTCTTGGATACGACTTGGACCCTATGAGTCATAGGGTCACGATACGAGTCGTATGATGTAAGTCATAGGATCAATAGTATGGGTTCCCCCTAACACTATCTTGGTTATGAATCATGGTGATAAGTCATAAGGTGTTGTTATGAGTTGTCATGTGACCCGTAGTCACTGGCAATACTTTCCCAGCTTTTAAGTTAAGGGCATTTTAGACATTTGCCACTTTAACCACTTAGACCCCACATCCATAAAACACGTTTGAAGAACTCTTTCCACCCTTTAACACATCATAGACTCTTTTTATTCTCTCTAAATCCCCTTAATGAAGATACATAGGCTTTCCAAGAAGTTGGTCATCCAAGGACTTAAGGGTTAAATTTTCTCTATAAAACTTTGTATCTCAGGTATGTTACTCTTCCTTACTTTCTATTTGTTTAAAATAATGTGTTTTAAAGTATTATTCATGTGGTTTTGGTATTGAATTTGAAACATATGTAGAACATTTTGAATGTTTTTGTTGAATAATGTTTCCCATGATTTATAAATGATTATTCATGCGTTAATTATGGTTTCAAACTTGTGGGATGCATAAGTAGGGTGAACAATGAGGGGATTGTAATTTCCCCCAACTTATGACTTTTTAAGTGGTCATTGCCTCAACTCTATGTTGTGAAAGTGGTTTTGAATATGAAAAGTATGCATATTGAACTATTCTTGAACTATTGCATTATGTGAAAAGTCAATGAAGCATAATGGTTTTGAATTTAACCTTATGGGGTTATGTAATTCCCCAAGATAAAGTATAATTAATTCACATGGATTGTGAATTTCCCCAAGTGATGATAATAGGTTTGGCATGTTGTTGTTACCTTGCAAGTGTAGTTGGTATAATGATACCAACAATGTATGCCTCAATGTGTAATGTGGTTCAGTAAATGAGAATGTGTGATAAATATTTCAATTGGGTTTTTAAAGAGGATTGTGTAGCTGAATTGTAAAAGTTAAGGCCTCGAGGGACAAATACTGGAAACCATGATTGCCAATGTGGGGGTCTACATGACTGGGCGGTTTGAGTCCCCCTTATTACTATCATATGATTGGGAGGTTTGAGTCCCCCATACTATATTACATGATTGGATATTTGTATCACCTTGATATATTGCGTGGTTTGAGTCCCCCATGGTGCATATGTATATCCTCTAGTTCGTGCGGCTACACGTATTGAGGCCCTTCAAGTTGGGGAAGATTTGGGCCCATATAGGCCATGGGTGACTTCTTATGTTATGAAGGTTGAGCTACACAATTCCAAGATAAAGTTTTAAAGGGCATGCTAAGCCTTGTTCCCTATCCCAACATATTACTTATGCATATATTATGATGTGATTGATATGGTATTGAAATAATGGGACTTGACATTATTTCATCTCCTATCCCTGAGTTACATTCTAGAGTTCACCACACTAACCGTTTTCGAATACTATATCCCCATACAATATAGGTAGCGGAGATACTTCTTCTTTTCCTACACAAAGTTAGGTGGATCGGCCCAGTTCATCGATTCGTTGTGGTGAAATGGTGACCTTTCATTCTCTGAAATGCTTAGGCATTTCATCAGTTTCCATTTGTAAATTTAAGTTGATAGTTTTCATTATCAAGTCATTGTCAGAGTTGGGGACATGTCCCAACCAAGATTGGTAATCGGTTCTTTTTCCATAGAGGTATTTTTGGATTACTGTGAGCTTGGGTAATGTTGGTTGGATGTGGTTGGTCAGTTGTCGGTTATAGACTTAACTTTTATTCCTTAAACTTGTCTTGTGCTATATTGTTATATGTTCATAATTTAGCCATTTTTTGGTAGTGTATGGTGTTTAGTAAGGTTCATGGGGTGGTCTCTTGTACACGATGGAGTGGAGATGCTCATCACAGCCAGAACTTACTTCAGTTCATAAAATTTCAACTTAGTCGGATTTATTTTATAAGGAGGGATAGAGATAGGAAAAGTGTCCAGGATAAGATTAATCTCAAAATCAATTTCCCTATATGGAGGGGCACCAGGAACATCATCAGGGAAGACCTCAGGAAATTCATTTACCACAGTAATAGATTGTAATGAAGGACCTTCCAATTTAGTATCTTTAACCAAAACCAAATGATAAAGACACCCTTGGTAAATCAACTTCCGATATCTAGGTTATGAAATAAACCTTTCCTTTGGTACTAGGGAACTCCCTTTCCATTCTATAATAGACTCATTAGGAAATTTGAAAATGGCTCTACGGGTCCGACTATCTAGAGAGGCATATCACGAATGAAGCCAATTATTTCCAAAAATTACATCAAAATATAACATGTCCAACTCTATTAGATCTACTAACATCTCCCTACCACAATAGATACCATAAAACCCCTATAGACTCTCCTAGCTACAATAGAGTCACCCACTTAGGTAGAAATAAAAAAGGGATCAGGAATATATTCAGGACTGAAACTAAAATAAATAGCCACATAAGGGGTCACATTAGAAAAAGTAGACCCCGGATCAAGTAAGTAATACATATCACGAGAGAAAAGTTGTAGCATACCAGTGATAACATTAGGAGAAGGCTCAGATTCCTGATGGGTGGCATGGGCATACAGACGATTTTGGCTAACGTTGGTACTAGAAGTAGCACCCCTTGGCACTAGAGCTGAAGAAGCAGCAACCAAAACCTTATTAGCCCCATTAGCAACATCACCGGAAGGATAGTTTCTCTGAATATGGCCCTACTAGCCACATATTAAACAGTTATTCCTCCTATTATCACAAAAATCACAGTGTAACTTTCAACAAAATTGGCAAAAAATATATAATGGAGCTGATTGGGGCCCACTAGCCTAAGATTGGACATCTTGTTACTTAAACCCACTCTTGCTCTAGAACTGATGGCCACCGATTCGCTTAGGATATAAGGACTAGCCGTAGAATAAGGACCAAAATTTCCCCACTTCTTCTTAGACTATTGTCTGCCATCTCTACCACTATTTTAGTGACCTTCACCCTACTCAGAATACCTGAATTTCTTACTTTGGCTTTCCCTAATTTTGGCTTAATTTTTTTTCTTCTCTTCAAATTATTGCATATACACCACAAGCCTAGCGATATCCAAGTCGTTATTCCGTAAGGTGACCTTACAATATAACACCAAGTCGTGAGACAAGATCAAATCAAACTTCCTTTTTTAATCCCTCATATAAGACACCAACTCTGAAGCATAGCGAGAAAACTGATGAAATTTTAGGGCATACTACTTTACGATCATCTTGCCCTGTCTTAAATTAACAAACTCCTCAGTCTTTGTCATCTTCATCTATTAAGGAAAGAAGAGATCAAGGAAATCACCAAAGAAGTCATCCCTTGTAGCTGGCTCAGCATCATCTCTTCTTAGCTGTTCCCACTCCCCATACAACTAATATTCTACATCCTTCAACTGATATGCGGTAAACTCCATATCCACCTAGTCAGAAGCATGCATTACTCAAAAAATGTTTTCAATATCATCCACAAAACCTTGAGTATCCTCTTCTACCTTAGAGCCAATAATGGTTGGAGGATTCATCCTCATGAATTAGCCAACCCTAGTGGCCTCAGAAGATGGAGCAACAGAACCAACATGATTAGGCTAACGAGATTAAAAAGTCACCAACTGTGTTAACAGATGAATAAATCGATATAACTAAGCATTAGTAATGTCTTCTTAGGGCAGTATGGTATGAACATCATCTTCCCGAGGAGGACTGGTAGGGATTGGTAAAAATCCATAAGGGGCAGTACAATCGGGAGCTGGGACCCTAGGTCGGGTTTAAACTCTATAAGTAGGATGAGTTCCATCCACATTGTCCTCAGGTGGGATAGAAGAAGTTCCACAAGCATCAGATCTTTGGAGAGGCATGATCTAAAATGAAAAAAATGCAAATTAGAGGAGACCTCAACATCCTAGACTCTCTAGCCCAAAAATAGAGCACAAAAATGAAAACTTTCCTAACTTTTTTATATCTTCTCCCTTATAAGTGTGGTGCACTACACACCCATAAAAGATACTCTACTTTAAATGGCTTTGTGGACAACCAATTGACCATCAACCTATGCTCAGATACCAAGTTTGTCACGACCCAAACCAGGCCTGACTATGATGGGTATTTCAAGTCTACCGAGGATGGGAGACCACCCTTTTTGCTTATGAAAATAGAATATAACACAGCTAGAAGTAGATGAATTCTAAATATAATAAGATATAATAATAAAGATCAAATAAGTCTAAGAATAACAATGATAATACCCAGTCCACAGTAATCCACAAAACCTCTAACAAAACTAACTCAATCTAAGTTGGTACATTCCCCCGACGATAGCCAAAAAGACAAGTCCAAAGAAAAAGTATAAGATAATAGATAAACCAAAAAGCAACAGCCTTCCAAAAGAAGAAGGCTCACCACTTCAAGCTAACTGTTCATAATTTGAAAATTCTATCACTATGCAGGAAAAGTAGAAGTGTATGCGGTTCTTGCATTGCATAGGCATATAACATCCAGAGACGATTAGCGGTTGAGTGCTAGAATGTAACTTGGGAGGCCAATAACATAATGCCAAGTCAAAACCATAGTTAAAATCCATATGCACACATTGTTCATACATATGTATATATATAACATGTTAGGGTAGGGATTATGTTTTAGGATACAAGTAAAATATTAGCCTAGACTATGTGCCCAACCGTTATAAGCAGGCACCCACCGGCTATATGTGTTCATATCTCTATGCTGAAAAGGCCCCAGTGCGTGTTAGCCACACGAATAGAAGGTATCACGAAAGACTAGGGAATGCCTTGACCCCACATTAATCCAAGATACAACTATATATATATAAGTGTGTCACAAGTACATAGTCATCAAGACCAACCCTCACACTAGAAAATGTGAGTTTCCAGCACAAGTCCTTCAAGGCTCACACCTTCACGACTTAGCTACATAACCCCCTTTAAGTCCAATTAAAATAAGTTTCACATAACCCATTTATTAACCAAGGAATTATACATTTAGGCACACTACAGTTATCTTCATATCATTTTTCTTGCAGGCTCCCAGCGATGCCATCACAATTCCATTAACTCTGGGGAATGTTTCGACCCCCTTTATTTATTAAATCAAGTTAGAGAAATGCCTCGACCTTCTTTATTTTATCAAATCAAATTGGGGGAATGCCTCGATCCCCTTTGTTCATTAAATCAAATCATAGCCAACGAGGCCCTAAAAATCCATGTTCATTGTTTAACCATTTATCTAATGCAATAGTATAGGTGCGTAAGTCAAACCAAGTGACAAATTCCATAATTCAAAGCCATTTATACAAGTAGGTTGAGAGAACACAATTATTTAAAACCAATTACAAATTAAAAACATCAATTTGGGGGAATACCTCAACCCCCATTAAAATTCCCACACCCATGCACCCTATTAGATCAAACCCTTCAATTCAAATCATGAACAACTCATGAATAACCATGGGAAAACATTTCTAGGATCAACCATTCCAAAACCCTCAACCTATATCAAAATCCACATTCAAATTCATATGGACAAAATATTTAAAACACATGCTTCTCAAAAAAATAAGATTTGGGGAAGAGTAGCATGCTTGAAAGTATTAAAAGTATAGAGAGAAATCACCCTTGGGAGCTCTAATTGAGCAACCTTGAGAAACCCTAGCTTGTTCTTGCATTGGGGAATTAAGAGAGTTTAAGAGTATATTTGATTTGATAAAAAATAATAAATAATACCTTCTTGATGTTTTATGGATGTGGGCCTATGTAGGGGAAAAGGGGAAATAACCAGAATGCCTTTAATAAAAGACTGGAAATTGGTTGCCTAGTTGTTACGGGTCACATAATGACTCATAGTAACTGGCTACGAGTCTTCACTCAGACTTTTATTTTGGATATTATCATGGGGCATGCACACTGGTCTTACTATGATTCATGCCCCACAACTCGTACTAAAACCTTATAACTCATATGGTTTTGTCATTGTCAAAATAGAATGGTTTTGGCACCACATTGGTTAGGCTACAAAAATCACTACATGACTCATTTAGGGTTTTGATTACTCATTGATTCTAGTTATACTCAGAACAGACACATTGGGAAACCTCACTAGTCACCCTATGATTTGGGGTCCTACAACTCATATAGACACTTTATGACTCGTAGGGTGAGTCATAGCTTGGGCAGAGAGTTCAAAACTTACGGAATTTTACAAGGACTGAAATCTAAAGGTTTACACTTATGTTCCTTGCTAGTGATATGTTGATATTATAGAACTATTAGTGCAGGCGGTATGGGCTATCAATGTGGGATATTTTTTTATTACAGGTGGCATATCCTTAGTGTGTATTTTGTATGTTTTATTTTCTACTTTTATTGATCATCCTATGGTGCCTACTAAGTAAAAGTGGATTGTACTCATGCCTATTGCACCCTTTTAGTGTAGGTCTTAGTTAGAATATGCCCCAACTTAGTTGATTCAGGTGACTATTGGATCTTTCAAGGTAGTGGTTGATCTCAGATGTCTGAAGTCATTCTATCTTATCTATATTATACTATGTCTTTATTGCATTTCAGAGACAAAGTTGTATCCTATTTTTGTTGTCCTTGTATTAGATTCTTGGATTATATTTAGAAATGTATGGTATTTTTGTTTATTTCTTTTTGTATTTTGGATGATGTAAGGTTTGGCTTCATTCTAGAAACCTTACTTGGGGATATTATAGTCTTTTTCCCCCTTGTATATCTGTGTGGGTAATATGCTTACTTGTCAAGATTCACAGCAATAAGTGTCATCATGACCCTTATTTTTGGATTGTGAAAATACTTTTCAAGTAAAAACCTCAAAAGTCTTTATCAAATGTAGTTTAAAAGTAAGGAAATAGGCGGCTTCAACAGATACCTTAATTTACAAATGTAACATAGAATAAGAACAGTGGTGGGGCCTCTGCTTAACAAGAAGTGGTAAAAAAAGAGTTAAGAAATTTATTAGACTATGAGTGACTGCAAAATCACCATTAAGGAAAGTTGGTGCAGACCCAAAGGTATCAATCAAGAGACAGCAGAAATTTCTAAGGACGTATCTTGATGCTCATTATTGGATATAGGTCTGACATGAAGACTCACCACTATCTTTTTAATGGATTTAAGAAGTTTTTTGTGCATAATGATAGTGAGCTTGAGGTCCTAATGATGCACTACATAACTTATAGTTCATAAATTGTACACAATGTCTCTATTAGGAAGAGGAAATAAAGCATCAGGTGAGCTGCCCAACTTGATGTTTTCATAACAAACAAGCTTGCTAGGCTACACCGCTAGGAGTATGAATGAGCATTTTGGCTTTAGATAAGAGATCTCTATTTTTTTTAGTGTTTGAACTTGTTTCCTATATTTGTTTAAATTAATAATTTATTTTCTCCAAAGTGGATTTTGACTCAACCTATTGGCATCAAATTCTTAGGTTTTCAAATTCTAAAAATAAAAAAATGCAGTTTAAAATGAGATATTTTGGAAAACTTTTATCAAAATAGATTAACCAGTGATACAAGGACTTTAAATGTAATAACTAATTTCATCATTACTAAAAATATATGCGATAAAGTTTTGTTCTTCTCATTCATCATAAGTGTAAGGAGTAATGTTTAAGTATAGAAACGTATTTGACAGGTGTTAAGGTCATACAATACCCCTAGCACAAAGTTAATATGAAAGTATCCTTGTCGATTTAATTTCAGGCTAAGTTTACACTAGGTTAAAATTCAAATGATCCCTCTTCCATAAAAATAAGGATTTGAGAGTCCTAATACCCACCAAATTAAAGATCTTTGAGTCTTATTTCCATCACAATTGACTGTTTGTCAATCTGCTTCCTGAATAAAATGTTATGACTATTTTACTGAAGATTGTCAGTGATGAAAAGTTGAGGGCGTCGTAGTAGGCAAATCACTATAGAGATAGAATGTCTCCATAGTGATGCAACAACTGCTCATAACCTATTTTGGACATGTTTCAGCCCCCCAACCTTCAAAATTCCACCCTAAGCCCTAGAGAGGTGATTTTCTCTTGTATTAGATGAAAATCCATCAGATAGGTGAGATTTTTACTCATTTTAACAATATTTAATCTTTCATTTTCTAGAATCATTAGAATGGATTATTTATGGTGAATTTTTTGTAGTTTAGAACCCAAATTCATGAAATTCATTATTATTTATAAATTAAGCCTTCTAGTATGGAATTAAGTTACAAATATATAAAACTTGATATTTAAGGATATAGAATTCAAAAGGTGGCACCTTTAGCCTAAATAATCAATAAATGGAGTTGGATTGAGTTTGAAGGAACTATTTGATGGTTAATTGACCCATGAATAATTTTATAGATCATAAATAAGGGTAGAACCAGTGGATTTGAATTTTTAAAGTATTTATTTGAAGAGTAATATATTAAATACTCTTATAATTATTGTTTGTTATATGGTTAGCCTTCAAAAACATGAAGAAGAAGGAGGATCATTCATGTTATAGCTACTTGCTGCAGCAACTTGGCACCCAGGTAGGTTATAATTTAGGAGTAGTAGCTATGGTTAGTAATCATGTCCATAGTATAAATTTAATAGGAGGAATCATTCTTAGGCTTGCAGTCAAGTAGTTTGGATGGATAAAATGTGGATTTAATGTAATAAGGGCCTAAATATATGTTATTATGTTGATATATTAATTTTTTATGGGTGTTTGTTGTTTGTATGATTTCATAGTGGATTCTAATGTAAATTATGTGAATATAGATGATAATGAGACTGTGTCAGCCTATAATCTAGTGATTAGCAAATTACCATAACAAGAATAAACTTTGTTTAATGGATGTTGGAATAGGAGATGATCTGACTTAAAGTTAGTGATAACAGCTGATTATTGTATGAGGAGGCGGTGATATAATATACGAGACTAAATTCAAGCTAGTCTAAGAGTTAGAAAGTAAAAGGTATAACAATGTATGATTTAAACGAGGTTGTATGTTGAATATAGTTGAATGATTGGCTAATGAAGTAGGTCTTGAACCTAGTAATGACTTGAATGTAAGAAACAAGCTGATCCTTAAGTGCTGAAGTACTACCACTCTACTCTAGGATGGGTTCATTTGGAAATTTAAACTAGACAATTCTATTTCTGCAGTCAACTAAGGTATAGCAGGAATAAAGCCGATCCATGCTAAGAATGACATCAAAATCAGTCATCTCTAATTCGACTAAGTCTGCTAAAGTGACTTTCTGAGATACCATAACCGGACAGTTCCGTATACCTATTGGGCTATGATAGATTTTTCCCACTAGGGTAGAAATTGAGAAGTGTTGTACTAGAATTTTGGGACTAACTCTAAAATCAATTGCTATATATGGAGTAACAAAATACAATGACGCTCCTGGATCTAGCAAAGCGTAAACATGAAAATGATAAACTTGTAACATGTAAGTGATCACATTAGGAGAACTTTTCTGATTTTATCGAGACTGAAAAGTATAGAGGCTATTTGGGTGTTGCCCACTGGTGGCACTGGAAGAGGCACTCTGCTGATTTGGGTGACTGGACTGAGTTGGGGGATGGGTATGATGACTCTGCAAACCCACCTGAGGACACTCTCTAATTTTGTGGCCTAACTTGACACATCCAAAGCACACGTCATTGTTAGCTCTGCATACACCTTGATGGTTTCTGCCACACTGCTGGCAGAGAGGATTTGTTCAACCACTTTTTGGCCTAGGCATTCTGACACTCTTATTCTTCCTCCCTTCTTTTCTATAGCTCTTCTTCCTACTTTACGAAGCATGAGCCATAATCCTTGATAGGATAATAGCCAGCTGATTGTTCTGACAAGCTACTGAATAAGCTAAGGCAGTGAAAGAAGCTTTAAATTTAGAGTGGGAGACATGCTCATTCAAGGGATCTTCCTGAACGGGTGGAGGGGTTGACTAATTTTCATTACTTCTCTCCTTAGCTTCTCTAGAAGGTATGTTCTAGAAGCATAAGGAAAAGAGGAATTAAACTGAGAGTTTAAATTGAGCTTGTGCTCACCCGCACGATATGAATACTGAAAGAAGGGATATTATTCCTAAAACATAGCATAGCCTCTTTTCGATAAGTATGGCGTTCAACACACCCATGCACAAAACTTGACTAGATGTGGCTTCCAGACTTCCTAGGACTCTATTGAACCTTAGGCTCTGAAACCAAGTTTGTAAATCCTGAAGTCTATACCCTAAATGCTACATGGTGCTCATAATCCTGAAGGACCATAAGTTAACCCATGTCTCATACCTACTGCAATATCTATTTAATAACACTGTAATAATTATGGAAATTAGGAGAAAACATGTCATAAGGTTCAAATCTGAAATAAACACTATTTCAGTTCATAATACGAAAACTAAAATAGGAATACTAAAATCTGAACAACTAGCTGAAATACTCTAGTCTAGAAAGCCTCTAAACTGTCTGAACTGTGGATTTGATGGGACAAGTCCCCAACTAACTCTGACTACTGAAAACAAATTGAAATGCTGAAATAAGTAGTCACATCCTCGAACTATGAGGACTCATCACTTACTCTGTACGCTGAGAATCTAAAATGCATTAGTACTTTGAATGTACTAGTATGCTCAGTGAGGTAGGCTAAAATGCATGGGTTCATATGCATGAACAATATTATCTCAATAACATGAGTATGACTGAATGAGAGTACATACATGAATATGTATATTGTAACAGAGATCATAAAAAATACTAAATACTGAATAACTGATACTGAGTTTATTGATACTGTATTTCTAATAACCGAATGACTGTATCTAATATTCCTGAATTCTATGGAACTATACTGAGTTCCATACTGAGCTGAATGACTATATCTGATAGTCCTAAATTTGTAGAACTAAACTGAGTTCTATTCTGAGACTGAGACTGTGAGAGGTAATTATCTAACCGACATGCACCTTCTCTAACTGATTTGGGGTCCAACCTGTAACCCCATTTGGCAGGATGTCAATATCGTGCCACGGGTAAGGACAAGTTCTAAGTCACCCTCATCTGGCAGGTACTCTGAACGAGAATGGTAGTACTCTCAACTGACAGGTAGATCACCTCATCAACCCTTAACTGGCAAGTTGATGTCTCAACCTATGCTATCTATGTAGTTCTGGAATGCAAAGACTACTTCTAAGGATTCCACCCTCTACTGAAAGGTGAGTCTATATCCTTGGGTTCACTTAGTACTGAATCCTACTCCCAACTAAATAGATACTGGACTGAATTTCAAACTGTACTAGGCTATACTGGACTGTTACTGATCGTACTGTATAACTAAACTGAACTGATTTTACTAAACTGAACTGGACTGATTTTGAG
This sequence comes from Capsicum annuum, assembly GCF_002878395.1. Taxonomy (NCBI): domain Eukaryota; kingdom Viridiplantae; phylum Streptophyta; class Magnoliopsida; order Solanales; family Solanaceae; genus Capsicum; species Capsicum annuum. The sequence continues at coordinate 33,656,601 of NC_061114.1, forward strand.
TTCACTGAGTTTTTCTAAGTTCTATACTGACTGAATTCTACTAATCGTGACATGACTGATTCTACTCTGTGACTGATCATGGCTCTAGACAAGAAGCTAAATTGTCGGGTTTTAAATACCCCCAGGACTCGATAGTATAAACTTAAAAGATATGACATAATTCTTGAGACATAGTAACTAACTACTTAGTCATCATTCATTCGTTTGGGCATTCAAGCAAACACTTGCATGACATGAATACTTGCATACATGCTAAACATGATATAATTTTACTATTCAACTCACATGGACAATTCATCAAACATTTGTGGGGCATAATATACGCACATAATACTAAAACAACATATAGGAAATGTGATTCAATTCAAATTTCATAATTCCAAGAGTTTCAACATGAATTCACATGACAAATCACACATATCAATTAACTCTACATGAATCTTGAAATAAATAATAAATACACTTTAATTCAACTGATGAAAATCATGAAATTATTTACATGAACTTTAATAGAGTTCCATGTTCTCCAAGGATTGAAGGAACCCTTGGATGAACACTTCACATAACTTAGTGCCTGAATTATGAAAACTTGATGGTGTGTTCTTAAGTTCTTGATTTGAAATTTGAACACCTAGGGTTTTGTTGTTGAGTAAATTTGAGAATGAATGAGTATATTTTCTCTCAAAATGGCTTAAATTCATGTTTTGGGGGCTGAAGGATGTGGGGAAAAGATCCAAATACCCCAAGTATGCAGTCTTTTAATGACTGAGAACTACGTTACCGATGCGCAGGTCGACGCAGCTCATTGATTTTATCGATGCGATAGCCAATGCGTCACACCATGTTCATGTAGATTCACTGGAATTGGACGCTGGTAGGTGAGAAAAATATTAATCAATGCGATAGTCGATGCAGCACACTAAGATCGCGTTGATCCACTATTTTAAGATTCCAAAGGAGATTCAAACAATGTTCGAAAAATTCAAAACTTGTCCAAAAACTCCTACGGACATTCCTGATCATGAATCTACCTAAACATCAACATATAATGGACATAAAGGCTGTGAAAAAAGATTACCAAACTTCCTAGGCTAAAATGACACTAAGTCAGAGTACTTAACTAAAATATTCTATGTCTGAGACCCTTTGACAAGCTTAAAGGACTGCATTAAGCTAGAAATTTTGCGGTGTCTTACATAGAGTTTCTTATGGATTTTGTTTTTCACAATCCAAAAATTCAAAAACATTTTTATCTTTTACACTCATTTTCTCAAAGAAAAAAAACATCAAAAAGTATTTTTTTGGTTCTCCTTAGCAAACATTCATAATTCAAAATTTTCACAAAAAAAAAAAAATTCAATAGGAGTTTTTATAAAAGAAAAATTCAAAAAATGGTGGTAGATATTTTTTACATTTCATATAATGAAAATACCAAAAAGATCTTCCTTTCTTAGTTGTTGGTGTTATTTTTATCTAAGTGAAAAATCAAAAAAGATTCTATTGACATTGTTCATCGTCCGTCTTTGGTCGTGTCTCTGAAGTCAGGGTTTAGTTTATTATTTGATCCTCAATTGTCCAATTTGGACGAACTACGAACACCTGATTCTTCTCTTTTGGGAGTGAGATACGTAGGCAGCCCTTCATGGGTTCGGTGATATTATTTTGAACAATCCAAAACAGAGTTTTTCGCTCTTCATTTAGAGTAGGTGTTTCATATATGCCATAAGAAGAAAAATACAAAAATTTTCTTTAATAGTCTTAAGTTTAATTTTTATATAAAATTCAAAATCAAAAACCCAAAAATATTTTCTTTGATAATCATAGGTTTCGTTTGATATGAAGTTTTAAGATGAAAATTTCAAAAAAGATTTGTCAATTCTTTTGACAATTTTGTATTTTCCTTTTTTTCTTAAAGTTTCAAGAAAAAAAAGATAAAGAAAGAGAGTTTGATCGGCCATGTTATGTCAAAACTTCATGAACTACACATACCTGATTCTCCCCTCTCAGGGGTGAGATATGTAGGCGCCTTTCTTGGGTTCGATGATCTTTTCAAAAGTAAAAAAGGAAAAAGTTTTGAGAAACTGTTGAACTCTAACACATTTGTTATCTCTTGTACAGATAGTTTAAGGTGGTTGGTTTGTGGCATTTTGACTGGTCCTCCATATCACACCAAGTCTAAGGAAGAGATAGTCATATCCAACAAGGACATAAAGAGTGACATCATGGATTAGACAAAGATTCAGGAAAATGAGAGTTTAAGCAAGAAATTTGGAGACTAAGGAAACAAATGATGGAAATGCACCGAGCTTGGGTCAATGGGTTGCCTCCTCTTCTATTCCCCACTATTGACCTCATAAATACCCTGATTTTCCATCAAAATTGCTAGCTACATTTCCTACTACTGTTGATGCACCACAATATACCTTAGAATTCAGTCTAAGACAAAAGCATCCCAATACTTCCATCACTCATTCTCTATCTCTTCAGTGTAGATCTACCACATTGACAGCACCACATACTGTTTGTTCTTTTGTTACCAACCTTCTACTGAGGCTTCCACTTTGGCTATCAATCCAAAGGTTATGCTGCCCCAATCTACTAGTGGACCCATGTATAATACTCTTGATGATCATTACTATACTCCGAGGACCACATCAATGTTAATTGGACCACCAAAATTTCTTAACAAGAAGTCTAGAGTTCCAAAAGAGCCAGAGAAAATAGATAAAAAAATGAAGAGTGCAGAAAATGTTATGAAAAGTTCCCTAGGACCTGCTATAAAAAGATGTTTCATACAAAGACTAGGGCATGTCTTCAAGTGTTAAACTTCCTCCAATCTTTTAGATATCAAAATTTGAGGAGCAAGATGGACATGAGGAATTTGTGAAACATTTGGGACAATATTGCAATCAATTAAGTAAAATCAGAGGGAAGAAGAATGAGAAAGATTCAGCTGCTATTTTAGTTGGACGATGAGTACATCCAAGAAGACGACATCATCATTACCCTCAGTCTCAAGACCAAGTTCATAATCAATCTCTCTATAATCACTCCCAAAATCCATTATACTCCTTTTCCACACCTAAATATCTAGTATATTATACACAGCCATATGTTCAACTCCCTTTCTTACTCATAATGGCGCACACCAATGCCTCAGTCACTCTCTAACTCTACAAATATATCAAATCCCTTCTAGGTATGATATTTGATCCAAGTCAAACAATGATAAGAGGCAGAACACTACGGATAGTTTTACGCTAATTGGAGAATCATATGTCAATCTCTTTTAGAGACTAGTACAATGGTACACGATCAATCTTCTCCTTGGGTATACTCCTGACCCGTATTCAAGAAATTTTGATCCTCATGTATGATTTGCATATCATTTGATATTCAGGGTTACAGTATTAAGAATTGTCGTTCTTTGAAAAGAGAAATAGAAATGATGATTCAAGAAAAATTGATTGTAGTGCAAAACATTGGAACTATGAGTGTCACACGGAATCCTTCACCAACAAATGATAATGGACAATATGTGGGAAATAATGAGTTAAGCATGGGGATCCAGAACTTATCTATTAAAAAAAATGTGTTGGACAGTGGTGGAAACTCTAGTCATGCTGATATGCAAACCAGTGGCTAAGATGTCAAGCTCAACAATTAGAAAGACACTCCCCTCCTTACTTGGAAGGGGTTTTGGTAGTTTTTTTTATTTTTCTTTCTATTTTTTGAATTATTTTAGGGTTATAGTTCGGAATCTATCTTGTTTTGTTTCTCTGTCATTTTTGTTAAAACCCTTCTATTTTTTGTTTTAATGAAATGTGGAGTCTTTGTTATTTTGTCTTATTTTAAGTTGTTTGTTTGTTTTCTTTACACAGTTCATTTTATGTTGGTTCTAGTGGTATGACATATTGGTGGAATTTTCAGCTAGATCTTAAAATCCAATTTAAGAATGAACTTTGAATCAAAGGGATGAACTTAGGAAAAAAAGTATATGAGAAATTAATAGAGTGTTGAGACATTTGGTAACCATGTTGAAGCCTTCTTTCAAAATTAAGGCAGTTATTTTGAGAATCACAAGAATAACTTGGTCATCAACTGATAAGCATATCTCAAAGAGGTTAGATAGTGGACACGTGATCCCTATATAAGAGAAACATGAAAATAATCAGCTCCACAAAAGTGTAGGTCATTCGATGTAAGGGATGTACAACAAAGGTGAAGTTGTATGTTTGACAAATGTAGAAGAAGAAGTGGCACACATGCTCAATTAAAGTTAGTGTTGTCAAAGAGTCATCAATGATCTTTATCTTCCACTTTATATATCATGATGTTTACTTGCATTTTCAAGGATTGATATGACGAAGGCATTTCATTCTGTTATCCAAGCATTATGTCATCCTTTGTTTACCCCGTCTGAGCTTCAGTTTTATTTTCTTTCATTCTCCTCTTTTGAAATCAAGATAGAGTCAGTAAATTTCAAGAAAAAGTGTCGAGTAAAAATAGAGTTAAAAAAAAGAAATAAAAGTGTGTCAAAAAGAAAGAAAAGAGAAGATTGTCAAGAAAAATAGAAATAGAAAACATCTCAAAGAGAAAAGAGTCAATAAAAAAAATGATGAAATAAATGAAGAAAAGAATTCAGAATCAAGTAAAAGAATAATTTGTCAGAACTACGTATGACCCGATTCTCCTCACTCGGGAGTGAGATACTTAGGCTACCCTACTTGGGCTCGGTCCAACCAAATAAATAATTTAGAACTGCTCAATCAAAATAAACTGGGGCATGAGTTAATCCTCATTGTTTGAGTCGATTCCAAAAGTTGTAAGTCTCACCCTACTTCAAGTGTTGCTTGGGCCTCATGTCATCCTTTGTTTTTAACCTTATCCAAAAGCCAAGTTACAACCAAACAAAGACCTTTACATCAATCTCTGAGAATGATAAGGATAAGCATGCAATCCATATGATAACACATTTTGGGAACTACTTGTCTTCCTCAGTATAAGAAATTAGGAGAGAAATAAAAATGAGAGATTCTTATCAGTGAAAACCCTCACGGGAACCATAAGGCGATGGTAAGTTGAGCGAGATAAAATGAGAGAGTCTTATTAGTGAAAACCCTCGTGGGTACCATAACATGATTCAAAGTTAAGAGAGATAAAAATAAGAAAGTCTCATTGGTGAAAAACCCTCACAAACACCATAAGGCAATGGTGAGCTGAGAAAAAGAAAATAAGAGAAGCTTGTTGGCGAAAACCATGCAAGGCGCCACTAGCCAAATAAGGTCTCCGAATCCAATTGTCCCACAGAAGTAACTCAGTTTTAGGGCCATTAAATCAAGAACAATTGGTAGAAAGTTTGGATGGAAAGATCAGGGATTTTAACCCAAAATGCATGGCATAATCATTATCGTTGACTGTTATTTTTAGATAAATTTTTCGTATCTTTATTTCAAATGGGGACATTCATTTTCTTTTCTTTCTTCTCTTTATTTTTATTCTATTTTCTTGAGTCATTTATCCAAATAAAAGATCATTGTCATTTTTCTCTTGTCTTTGAGTCAAGTCCATGTCAAAACAAGTGAGAAAAGATTTCAAAACTGACTAAAAGCATCTTTAATTACACAAAGCAAAATAAAAAGTCAGCACATGAAAGAGACATGATTGTGAGCTAAAATAAGGCATGCAAAAAGTTTTGTCAACAGACAAGTCTGGGGACTCAGGGAAATACCAAGGTTCAAAGGGTTTATCTAACAAACATGGCAAAGCAGAGATACTAGGTTTGTTTCAGAGTCACTCTTAATAATCTGAGTTTGGTTCAATGATGCAGAAAGTCAATGACATATGATAATGGTTGGAAGCTAGGTTAAATATGACAAGAGAAAGAGCAATTATCACAAAATCTAAAGCCACAAACTAGCTGTCCTATTTTAAACTCATGAGTTTTCTTAGTATGAAAAAGGAATAGTTGCTACCTTCTAATCAAAGGCTTCAAAGCGCAAATATCCAGAGGTGCAATTCCTCATTTATGTAAATACAAAAATAGTTTTCTTGTACAGGTTTGGTAATCCCAATTATGGTAAAACTCTTCATCTTGTACCCCTAAAAGACATTCACTAATTTGGGTCTGTCATGTCTCATGACTAGGAGGGAACTTCCCAATTTGAACTGTTAATTCTGAAAGATGCACTTTTAGTAAGAACCTTTCACTTTTAAGAGAGGGACTTGTTGGTCTCAGTCATTTAATTTTACCCTCAAAAAGTGCATTTGTTGATCAGAATCTTTATTCATCTTTGCATTATGCACTATTGCAAGTAGTTATGTTGGGTTTGATAACCGCAAAATCTTTTGATAATAAACTGGGGCAAAAAAGAAATTTAATTCCGATTATTTGGAACTTCACTTTAGGACCCTCCTACAAAATGAGACTTTATTTTGCTGTAAAATGGAATCTTTATTTATCATAATCTTTGTGTGGGATAATTTTTGTTGTAGATTTGATTTTGCAAGTCAGGAGCCCTCCTGAAGAACAGGGTGATGAAATGGCAAGTCAGGAGCCTACCTAAAGAACAGGGTAATAAAATAGCAAGTCAGGAGCCCGCTTAAAGAATAGGGTAATGAAATGGTAAATCAGGAGCCCGTCTAAAGAACACAGTGATAAAATGGCAAGTCAAGTTCCCTCCTACAAAGTAGGGTAATGAAATGGCAAGTCAAGAGCATGCCTGGAGAACAGGGTGATGAAATTGATACTCAAGCAACAAGGTGAAGAAATTATAAGTCAGGAGCCCTCTTGAAGAATAGAGTGAAGATTTTCAAATTTAGGATCAAGGTTCAGAAGCACCACTGACAAAACATGGTCAATTTGTAAGTTCATCTGCAGCATCAAATTTTGTATGGAGAAATAATTTATTCTCAAGTTCAACCTAAAGAAGATTTGATCTTTTGTCAATTTTAAAAACATTAAAAACTCAAGTCAGGAGTCCAAAAGAAGCTGCATGGATAGGACTTTTGTAATTTTAGTTATCTTTTTAACTTGTAATTTTATTTTTGATGTAATGATATAGTCGTGGAATGAAACCTCGAAAGGGCCCCACTCGACTATCCAACTCGGTATAGTCCCCCTCCTAGTCAATCTTGGAACTACCTGTGACTTGACTCCCACACAACTTGGGATAGGTAGGATGCCTAAATCAAAACTCGGTGGTACTCTATCCTTCTTTTTCTTTCTTTTTGAATAATGGTCGGGTCAAAATTATCTCGTCGTCTACTTCTTTGTCTGAAAACACTTTGTGCTTAAATCCAAAGAGAGGCAGGATGTAAACACATAATTTTGTCCCTTCCAGGAGTGTATTTTTGCGCATTTAATCTATCTTTCCATGCACCATCAATAATGTGATAAGTTCCTCACAAGAAAAAAACAAATTGATAACCACTTTTGATACCTTGCCCTAACAAAATAACAAATTCTCCAACAAATTAACACCCACCAAATTAAATTGGGCCACATCACTGTATCCCATCAACCACTACCCTACCTACCACCCTATACCCACATATCTCCCTTCCCCTACCACGTGTCCCCATCCCTTAACCCTTAAAATATATTTTTCTCCTCACTAAAATATATACACACAAGTTTCCATCAGTATAGATAACATACACTCCATTTTTCGTTTTTCTTCACAACGCACACACAGAAATAATACACAGACTCCTCAATTTAGACACTACATCACTCACATAAGAGAAGGCACACACACTGCTACACACACACCATCGCACAGAAGAAAGAAAAAGTTCTCATTCACGCACACATACACTCACCGGAGAACACACACTACCGTAAAAAAGAGATACCTCACAGAAATTCACACACCTCTTTCAGATTCTCACACACATGCTAAGGATATATATATACACTTATTCCCATCTACCAAAATGGAAAAAACCTCACTTTCCATGGTTAAAATCTCATACTAGTGGAATTTGTGGTTCTATCAACACATTACATAGGAAATCAAATAAAAAGATTACGCCGGGGAGGTAAAGGAGAGAGACATGACTTCTCACCACTCATACAGTTCCATTGACCATTTATTCACTGGAAAACGTCGATAATCTGACGGAGGAGAGTCCAGATCTCGCAATAAAAATTAGTCAAACAGGGTCTTTTGAATTTGATTTTGGCTAATTAAGTACTGGTTTTGTTAGATTTCCTAATTTCTGTATCAGGCTATTCGTTTGTCTTCGATAATTGTTTGGGTCAAATTTTGGAGATTTTTCTGTTGTAGTTGGATCATAGTCGGGATTTTTGTATTCTTCGAGGTTCCTGGATAGCTTTTTGTTCTCTTCATAAGTTAATTAAAAGCATTCAAAAGGTCCAATTCTGGAACTCTTTCTCTTCATTTTGTCTTAATTTGTTGGATTGATGTTATGATTGTGTATTTGATGATTATGTTTTGTGTGTTCTTATGGGTATTTGATGTTGAATAATTGATTGTAGTATAATTTTGATGTTAATATAGAGGATAACTACTTCATGTGAAAGGTTTGTGTTAAAATGGAATTTGTGGAGGGATTGGTCTTGATAAAAATGAATTCGAATTAATTTTAATTTGTTGATAATGTGGAATGTGATAGAATTATGATAAATCGAATCAATAGGCAAATTATAGGTTTTGGGGTAAGCAAGCCTTAGGATTCTATATTAACGAATTTATGAATGTTTGTTTAAAATGACTTCCTATTTATATGACATTTTCTATCAAATGTATTTATTCGCCGGGGAATGCCCCGAGGTCATGTGTATATATTCGTTATCGGGGGATGCCCCGTGATACTTTGTATTAGAAAGACTGATCGTGATCAAGGTCCGGGGTATTAGTTAAAGCATAGTGTAAGATAGATAGAATAGTTTAGGTTTTAATTCAGCATTTTATTTGAGTTTGTAATAAATTAAACTGGACATTAACTTTTTAATTTTTGTTTCTTTTGTTTTATGTGTTTTTTGTGGTTATTCACTTCATAGTGTCTATTAGCCGATAAACTTCATAAAGAGACCTTGGTCGAACCACGGGACCTGTGGATGCCTAACACCTTTCCCTCGGTCAATAGAATTTCTTAGCTAGAATCTCTATTCGTGGATCAGTTTTTAGCATCAAACTATTTTGAATAGGATTTTCCAAAGGTGACTTGACGCACCTAATTCATGACAAGTGGTGACTCTGAGCTTAAACATAATAATCTATTTTTGAAACAAATTTTCATTTTTGTCACTTTATAATAAAAAAAAATTCAAACCTTAAAATTCAATCTTTTTGGTAAAAAAAGGGTGTGACATTAACCAAAGTCAACAATACTACTTTAAAGGCTACTCAAAACTACAAACTCACACAAATCACTTTCGAATGCTTTGGACCATATCAACTATCCCCATAACTCATAAATGACATAAAGAAACTACGAAAAAGGGTAACATAGTTAAAATATAACAAAAGCTAAAAATTACCACAAGAGTTGTTACAAATTGGTACCATCACGACCTCAAGTGTCAGATCATTATAGTGTATGTCAGATTTTTATATCCATTCGAGCCTGAAAGTTTTACAACAACAAACAACATGCCCAGTATTCTCATAAAGTGGAATTTGAGAGGGTAAAATATATGTAGTTCATATCACTACCCCAAAGGTGAGGTAGAGAGGTTGTTTCCATGTATAAATGTTTTGTATAATATTTTACCTATGTTTATTAATTATTTTTTATATTTAGAAACTACGTCGAAATTCTTAGTGGAACAAAGTCCATTACTATTTCATAAAATCAGAAATATAGTAAAATTTAAGTTGGATGAAAATTATTGAAGACCCAATCTGCCCCCCCCACATCTTCTTGTATATATTTAGGAGTCAATTCAATAAATTTGGATTTAAATATATTAATATGTATAGACTTGTGGTTTTTTTAAGAAAATGATATTATTTGAATCTGGTGATTAATTAGTTGACTAACAATATATATCATCAAATTTGACTTGCACTCATACATATTGGGATCTATCTTCATTCAACCTACATATAGTATGCGTTAAATTTGTGGATACTATTACATTTCATGAATAGAATTAGAAAAAGCATAAATACCTCCCTAAATTTGTCACCTCAACTTACTTTAACACTTACACTTAACTGACAATTACTTACCTCTCTTAACAACTTTAAAATGCATTATTTTCCTCCCATCATGGCTCAGACCAAGTCAAGCCTTGATTGTTGTATAACCACTCGCGATTTGATTCTTCCACATCATTAATGAGTCGAATTTAACCCCACCCATATCAAACTATTTTTAAGAAATCAAATGCTTTTATATTTTTAAAATACTTTTTTTCACCCACCACCTTTGTCAATCACAATATCGTCGCCGCTGCACAACACCCACCACCAACTATTCCTCATTCTCTAGATTACCTCCATCGGGAAATTCACAAAGCTAAACATCATTACTAATACCATCTCCATAGACATCAACTCCATAGTACCCATCACCACCATCAACTCTATTCCATAATACTTACTACAAATAGCAATTAAAGAATAGTGGTAGGAAATTAAAGTGGTGAAGAATGGAAGGGATGATGGTGTGTATAGTTGTGAAGGATAGGTCATGGTAATGGAACAACACTTAGTCATCAACACTACAATACCCACCGCCGACTCCAAAAACCTATATTAATATCGGCCACCAGCACGAACAGTTTTATTTCCCTAATTCAACACTATCATTGGAATTTTTAAGGTATAATTACTACACTCTTTAATAACCATAATATATACTTCTGGGAAGCTCACTTTCCATGCAATAAAATTAGAGTGTCTTTTCTTTTCTTTTATCTATTTGGGTGGAATGAAAGGGGTGGGATTGCAGATGGTGATAGATCATGAAGAATGGAGGAAGTGACTGATTGTACATATATTGGTGGAATTAGGTGGTTATGAATAAAGAATAAAGGTGTAGAGAGAAAATAAGGTAAAAAGAAATAAATAAATTAGGATCTATTTCAATATTAGGATCAAAAGAGCAAGTAAAGAGCAATAAGACCAATATAACAAGAGAAAACTATAAGATAAGTTTCTTCTTTCTTTCATGTGTAAATAAGATCTTTCTCAAGACCTCTATTTATAGTATTATGCGGAGGAACTTCAAGAAGTTTCATAAATATGACATTAATTCATGAGATGATGGGGAAGAATATGAGGGAGTATATGATCAATAAGGAGGTAGTGGAGGTATGACAATTACAACACTTAAAAGAGGAGCAACAACTAGATATTATGGACATCCACAATAATAATCTTAATAATTATTTACAATACTCCACCTTGGATGTCCATTGATAGATAATGTGTCTCATGAAAACCTTACTTAAAAAAAACTATGGAAGAAAATCCTAGTGAAGAAAAAAAGTACACATATATTCTGATACGCATTGTTTGATGCCTCGTTAAAACCCTTACTAGTAGAAATCAGGTCTATGGCGATGGTTTAATTATCGTCTCCATAGAGGCCAAAATCGTCCCTGTACATCTATGGTGATGGCTAGACCAGCCACTATAACTGATCACGTTACAGTAGATCTAATGCGATGGTTGCTAAAATCGTGGCCATACAAACACTTATTGACGGTTTTTGTCACAAAAATATGTGACGGTTTATAGTCTGTGGTGATGGTTAAAGCCCATTTCATAATTACTTATATAACGGTTAGAAAATGTTATTGCTATGGTTATTTACTTACATTGGTGACACGTATTGCGATGGTTTAGTGTATATCGAAATGGTTACTTAACCATCTATATAAACTCTTATTACGATGGCTATATATATCTATTATGTTGTTTGCTTCTTTACCTTGATGTCAAGCTCTATCTATTATGACACATATTTAGCTCTAATGTGATGGTTTAAATCGTTACATCATAGCTATGGTGATGCTTCTTCAAATGGTGATACGACAATTATCTGTAAGCTATTACGACACTAATTTATACATTAATGTGACGGTTATCATAGGCTATTGTAACCGTTGTTCAAAACCAACTGTAACAATTATTAATAATCTATAGGGACAATTATTTTGGTAGGCTATTGCAATAGTAATTATTTGACTATCCAACAGTTCAATATAATTGAAATGATTTTATAGAGCATCACACAAAATGTATATATAAATCGATCAAGAATATGTACTATTAATTCTTAAAATCAAACCAGATATTTTTGACCATTAAAAAAAGAAAAATATTTATACACAACTTTTGAATGTTCAAAAATAAAATGTTTGAAACTTTGTCAAATATTCCAATACTGAGCCAATGTGTTCAATCTCTTAGGCCAAGTCTAGTTCATCAATTTCATTCTCATCTTCTATGTCATCAGCTACAACAATATTAAAAAAAAATGTCACTATTAGAGTAATATTTTGCAAACACCAAGACACAAAGAGGCTTCCTGTAATTCCAAGAAATAAAATAGCCAAATTCATGCATGTCCTCATGTCCACAAAAGTTAAGTTTCATAGAAGAAAAGGTGCTTCAACTTTGCACCATCAGATTGTTTGGCTAGACAAGATTGGTGATAATATTCGTCCATATCAAATGATATCTGATATGATATAGTGGGAATGAACTGATTATCCGACTCAATATCAAAATCAAAAGAAAGACCACATTCAGGTAAAATCCCAAGAAAATTAGAAAAACAACTATCAACAATTCACCAATCTTAGGAACTAACTAAAGTGAAGAAATATATATCAAGAAATCAAGGGGAAAATACCAATGAGGGAGAAAAACTTTAGAGAGTCTATATCCTATAAGTTTCTTCAGATTACTTATACACAAGACAACTTCTTCAACATAGAAAAATCATTAACTTTATTATTGTATGCCACATATACATTACAGAAAATGACGACATACTATACTAGTCATTAACTTATTTGCATAGTGTAACTTTCTGATGAAGGAGGTTTAATTGAACCTCTTTTAGTACACTTAACAGAATCGTTCATCATGACCATCTGATATGATGATAAAACTTTTTTTCTGTAATGGAACAAATGAATAACAACAATTATGTTCAAGCAGTTAAGATGGATCAAACTGATTCTTGTGTTACGTCAGAAAAATAAAAACACAAGCATTTTTCATAAGATCATGCTAGCAAAATGACCATATAGAAATACAACAATAATACAACGAACAATACAGCAATAGTCCAACAATAATCAAATTCTTACATATGACTGGAAGCCCATGTATTGCCAGTAGTGATAACGATAATATCAGCAATAGCAGAGGCAATATTAGTCCAAAAATACAGCAAGAGTCCAACAATAATGACTTAAATATAGATCTAAATAATCCAATAATACCAGTTCAATTTGACTTAAATGTTTAAAAATACATGTTTAGATACAAAAATATAGCAACAATACTTAAAAGTCCAATAATACAACAATCAACAACAATTCAACAATATAATTAGATACAGTCCAACAATATCAGTCCAACAATACAGTCCAATAATATCACTTTTATGGCCATTGGTGGATTCCCCTCTTTTGTAGAAAAACTTAAGGTAGAAGACATTTGTATTTCATTTTTGTTCTTCTTTCTTGATCTCATATGTGAATATATGCAGGTATTTCAACGGGATAAACTTAATGGTCACTACGGCTCTGTCTAATTTTCCATTTCTAATACACTTTCTGCTATGCCATACGTGCTCTTAGTATTTTTTGCATTCTTGGAGCTATTGCATATTTCGTGACCAAACTACAATCAAAAATTTCCTCGTGGGATTAATAACTAGAGCAGGAATACAAGAAATTATGATACTAAGTGGGGGATTCTTTCGATCACTAGATGATTTTCCTAGGCTATTCTGGAAGTACCCTGTACACTATGTCGTATTTCATAGATATGCTTATGAAGGGTTGTTCAAGAACAAGTTTGAAGGACTAAAAATTCATGTCAAGCACTAGGGAAAGTTCCATTTGATGAGTGGGGAAGATATTCTAAAAAATAAATGAAAAATGGGTATTGATTATTCAAAGTAGGTGGATCTAGCCATTTTACTGGGAATGCTAGTTTTGTACAGGCTATTGTTCTTGCTGCTCGTCAAAGCTAGTGAAAATTAAAGTCATCAATAAGAGCATTCATGTCTACCCCTCCTCAGAAAATTAGTTTGGCTGAAACACCTTTGTGTGTATTAGCTACTTAAAGTACACCGATATGGTAAACTACATTTACTGTGTTGGTGCATATAAGTCCAGTCCTTTTCATGTTATAATAATTTATTTCCTGTAGAGTAAGCATAGTTGCTAATTTCACCATGTAATTATTAGATACAATCCAACAACATCAATCCAACAATATAGTCTAATTTGACTTAAAAGTTCAATAATACATGTTTAGATACAACAATATAACAACAATACTTAAAAGTCCAACAATATAGTAATACAGTAACAGCCCAATAATAGTTAAATTATTACATATGATTGGAAGTCTATGCATTGTCAGTAGTGTCAACGACAATATCAGCAACAACAGAGACAATATCAGTCTAAAAATATTGCAACAGTCCAACAATGACTTTAATATATATTTAAACAGTCCAACAATACAATCCAATTTGACTTAAAAGTCCAAAAATACATGTTTAGATACAATAATACAACAACAATACTTAAAAGTCAAACAGTACAATAATACAACAATAGTCCAACAATATAATATCAGTCTAATCTGATCGTTCTTCCGTCTTAGAAGGGAAATTAAATAGATCTAACCATTTTTGAAGTTGTAGAGGAGAAGCAATGGCAATGACATATTAGATATATAGAACCAGTAACAATAGTTTAGATAAATAGACTAGGCGAAGGTAGGGACACTAACCTTGACTGTTTTTCCCTATAGCTACTAGTGTAGAGGTATAAAAAAACAAAGAAAGAGAAGTACTAGCAAAGAATTAGAAAATAAAATTAATGCGAGCGGACACATATAAAAGCAGAATTACAGGGTTAGGTGAAGAGCTTGTAAAGCCTCGAGTATGTGTTCTAGTGAAATTGTTTGTTTCTATTATCTATTACAAATGTATTAGATTATGATGAGAAGATATTAATATATTGAAAAAGTAGCAAATGAGAAAGAGGGAAAACAACCTAATGAAATTAATTCAAATAATAACTAAATATAATTATGTACTAATATAACCTATAATTTTCAATTTACGTAATATTATTGGAAAGGTTATATTCGTAGAGGGAGAACAAGAAGGGGAAGATATATCACCAGTTTATAACAAGTTAGCTAGTTAAAACCAAAAAGGCAATGAGCTTTGCTTATTGGTTTAAATAGCCAAAATAGTCCACAAATGATATACGAGGATGAGTTTTTAGGTGAGATAATACATGATAATGTCAAAAGTCAAAAGTTGCTTGTTTTGTGTTTAAATGTGTAACCATCTTATCTATTAGCTTAAGTCAAGAGTACACTTTTAATTTCATATGTGTGGACTTGATTCTTTTCAATGAGACAAGAACATGGAAAACCTTTTCAATAATAGGTGGTAGCAACACTAAACCCAAAATCTCAGACTGCTCGATTACCAAGTTGAAGTGTGATCATCTCATCTAAAATCTAAAGCTATTAGGAGAGAACACTTTCAGTTACTTAATTATCATCTCTAACGACCATAGATTATTGTAAGAACCTAATCAAGCACTTAGCATTCAACTTTTGCGCTACATGATATGTGCTAATGATTTTAGCAAAATATCTGTGGATCAAGCGTGAAGATTATTGTTGCAACCAACTTATTAAGTGATAATTGGTCAGCTAGTATGGGTAGAGGGCCTTTACCTCTGGTATGCACCCTTTTGCTGTAAATGATTGGTTACCAATAGAAGGGACAATAACTGTTGGACACTGTAACAAATAAATTTGATAATTTAAAACTATAATGAATATATATATATTAGCAGGGAAATGAAAAGACAACATTATACAATGGTTATAACAGTTGCCATAGACTATTTCTAGCAATGATTGTAGAACGATCACGAATTCACTATCGCCATAGCCATATTTTCTAGTAGTGGTACTAAGGTTCATGTTTAATTTTTATTTTGAGCATTAACTTCTTCTATCATAAATACATACCAGTATGGCATTATGAGTGCTTGATTTAATTTCCTAGGCTTAGTAACTGCTGCTTTATTTACTACTACCAGGGTTGCAAGAGTAATTGAAACCTTATTAGTTTTTAACCATGTAATCATGTGATATCCTTTTGTATTGTTAAAAATATGTGATTCTAAGATCACATCTGATGTTTAAAAAGGCTAAAGGTTCTTTTTGTTCTTAAGATTAAAATATCTTATCAAATTAACTTCCAGCTATATGCGTTATGGATTATCTAATGAGGTATGTTCAAAATATTACTTTCAAAACTCATGATTTCACTTTTCACCACCTAAGTTGCTTTCTAATAAATCAACAACAGTCTGATCATAACTACTTTCTTATAATCCATCATAAGTTTAGTCAACATGTATGTTTGTAGAAAGTCGCCAACATCAATGTGGATTATGGGAGCTTGTTGTATGTTAATCAACATCAATAGATGAAAGAGGAGCGTTGCACACTTCATTGGAACTAGTATCACCATTTGTTGGAGACTCATCTTGCATAATGGAGAGAAAAACTCAAGAAAAGTAACTATGTGAGTGAGAGTATTTGGAGAAGACTCTTCTTCTTGCACATAAGGAAGTGCATTAATCAAAGATCACATATATAGATATACATATTTTCATAATTAATGGTTGATAATACATATACCTTTGTGTAGGCTATGTAACCAATAAACACGTAAGGATAGATTTTAGGTGCAAATTTTAAATGGCCCTTGAGATATGAATAATATCTACAGTTAAAAATCTTTATGTTATAATCTTTTAATGTTCCATAAAGCTTGAAAAAATGTATTTCACTACTTTACAGTGAGGATAAAAGTCTATTTATTAAGAATACATCAGTAAGTAAAGCTCCTCCCCAAAGAAATTAAGAAATTTTGACACAAAAAGCAGTGCCAACTCATTTTTTAACTTGTTACAAACTGGAACTTCACCAGGATGTGAAGGAATCATGGAGGTCCACTGTAATTTGACGACTGCCATTTTGGCTAGCTCCGCGACGCGCCAGAATGCCACGTGACACACTATCTCACTAAAATGGCTCTAACTCTTCACCTGAGTATCCGATTTGGGTGAATTTGGTATCGATGGAAATCTTATTCAATGGTATACATGAAAAAAATAGAAATTAGGGAAATTCCACATGATTCAAAGTATTTCATACTTGGAAAGATATTTCTAAAACATTTTTACTCGGATTTTTGCTTTACCAAATACGCTCTAAGGCTCAAACTGAAAGAGGATATTCCAGGGTATTACAGGACTCCCCCAAGTAAAATTGGTGAATGGATACACGAGAATCCCTTTACCTTAAAAGGTTTGGCTAAGTACAGTACTTGTAAGTTATAGTCGGTATGACGATACCACTATCTAATAGCCTTGGTTAATAAAAAATAGAATAATGTATTGTCTGGTTGGAAATAGTTTTAATTGGGAAATAATGGCGAGGTTTTATAGCTAACTGTGAAAGTGGGAGTTCAATGAACAAACACTGGAAACTCATGTTTGCCGACAAGAGGGGTACGGCATAGCGACCCTTATATGATACTATGAGGTATACGGGAATCCTCTAAGTACATTGTACATATGTATCATAGTGGGTGAGGGTACTTGGGAATCCCTTACTCTTATGGTATCTTTGGTTCATGCATCTACACATATCGAGGCCCGTTCAGGGGATTACACTGGACTTATAGAGCCTATGGGTGGATTAGGACGGTTAAGCTACACATACCCAGGTTAATGGTTTGAAATGTATTCTAAACCCGATTCCCTTTCCTGACATAGTTATATAATATATATATATATATGTATGTGAATGGGTTGTGTGCATATGGATGGTTTTACTTGGTTTTCTTAAATAGCATTATTTTATCCTTATCTTGAGTTCATGCTAGTGTTCACCTGTTAACCCATATTTGGGTGGTTGTACCCCCACGCGATGCAGGAATCGGCTATTCCACTTCTCATGCTTAGTGATCAGATTTCCAGATCAGCATTTGGATTGAAGTGGTGAGCTTCTATCTTTTTGAAAGGCTCCATTTTATGGATGTTTTTTCATACTTTGGATTATTTATGGGTATTGGTTTTGTCTATGGTTGGGGGAATCTCCTAATTGAATATTTTTATTCTTCTGGCTTGAGGCTTTTGTGGAACTACTATGGGTTGGCATGGACGGGATCGGTATTGGTGTTAGCCTTAGTATTGGTATTGGTATTTGGGTTGACACCGGTTGACTGTATTGTTAATTGTTCCATCCTCTTTTATTTTGGGATTATATATATAATTATTATAGAACTCATATGGTTATGGTTTGGATAATGGTTTGGTTTGGTTATGTCTATCGGTTGGTTTGGGGACGGTTGGACTTGTTTGGGTTGGTCACGGTTATAGACCTATCCTAGAGTCTAGATTTAGATTGTTATACGTTATCTTGTTATATGTTCAAAATTCATCCGCATCAAGTTATGCGTTGTAGGTTGGGTTGGATATTTATGGGTGGTCCCCAGACTTAGGATACCCATTATGACAAAGGCCCCCGGTCGGGTCGGGTCACCTGAACTCATGTCAATCTTTGAAAATACTGAAGAAATCTAAAGATAATCAAACAACTCATTAATTTTTAGAGAGTATACTTATTCTTTATGGTCACCTTGTTCAAATTTGCTCGACTGAGGCAGCTAGTCACATTTTCTAGGCCAAACAACAACCCAAATTGGACCTGGACAAACCCTTCTTTGCGATTGTAACTTATCCTCCACAATAGCTATGCTGAGGAATTAGCTTCTCCACAATCATGATAGAGACTTCATAAACATGAAGAAGGAATACCATGCATCAGTTATCAAATATGACAACCTATAAAACCAAGTCCAATATCCATAAGTGAATGTAACACCACGCATTTTTGAACTAGAAATTGAACAGTTGTTCCTAAGTGTGTATACTCTAATAGAAACTATTTCCAAGTGAGAGTAAGTATCATGATCTAAATCCTTGTTTTTAAAGTGCTTACGAGGTGAAAAATCTTTATAGGAATCAGTTAAAGAGAAGTTGAGCTAAGAACCTTTGATTCGGCTAAATCTTTATGTTCGATAGGGTCATCTTTGAACATGTATAACTTTCTATACAAGTAGAATTTTGCATCTCAAGACCCACCAAATTGTAGATAATTAAGTCAATTTTCCAACGATACCAATTTTGCCTTAACTCGATACCTGAGCAAAAAGTTATAGCCATTTTCATGAGAGAGGTAGTGAGGTCGCATGATTAGCATGCGACGCACGCTCCATTTCACCCCTAATTTTCCAATTTTTGTTTCTGCATATTTGAGGGAAATAGGGTCATTTACCTTACCCAAAATCGTCCAAAATATAAGAGTTAAGCCCCCAAAGAGCATTTTTTACATGATTATTCTCTCTTCCTCTTCAAGAAAACTCTAAGCCTCCAAAGATCAAGAATCAAGCTCCTAAGTCAAGAATTTTAAGAAATAAGTCAAAATTTGAGTTTTATTATTCGAACCAAATAATCTAAGGTACATGGGACTATCCTAAACCTCATGGGCATTGATTTTTGGTTTTTAAATTTGTTTTAAAGGATATATATATGTGTGTGTGTGTGTGTGTGTGTGTTTATACGAAATTGTTTCAAGATCATTGATAAACCTGTGTTGAAATTATTACATCATGATGAAGAGTTGCGAAAATTATGGTATGAATCCGTAAACTGGAATTGTTTTCACGTGACCATGATGATTATTAGATTGTGAACTTAAATGAGAGCATGGGATATGTAATTCCCTCTTTTGTTATAAAATTATATTGATTTTACATGTTGAGAATGGGTTATGCAAATTGATAAATGTTTGAGCCTGCTATGTATACATTGAAATGTTTTCATGAGATAATGGAAGAGTGACTTACTTGTTTTATGATGATCATGATTCCTATTTAGAATGGCTTAAAGGTGATTGAAAAAGGTGACCACCGTAGAAGAAGTATTGAGAATGGTTTGGTTTTTCAACTATTTTAAAATATGAACTTTTGTTCAAATAGTAGACCTTTTGAGTGGTCAATAAACATCTTTTGAAATAAGATAAGGGCAGCAGAGATGTTGTGACATAACTTGCAAGTCTGGGTATGACGATACGCTATTTTTAATATTCCTAAAGATTTTAAGAAAGAAATAACTTTAAGATATAGAAGATGTGTTTTAAAGAATCTAAAATTGGGCTTAAGAGAGTTAGATGGTTACCCAAAGAAGGAACGAGTTAGAAGAATCATTGCCCAAAATCGTGATTTGTCGTCACGGGTTCATATTACCCAAGAGGGAGATTTTACGCTGGCGATGGCCCAGTGGCGTAGCAGATAAGCAGATACTCCAACCTTGTGGCAAACTTGGGTTGGGGGCTTAGCCCTCGAGTCAAGGGTGGATTCCATATAGCCCATGGAATAGCAGAGTTGTATGGTGTAGTATCTAGCTTAGAAGTAAAAAGAAAGAGTAGAGTCATGACTTGCAGAATGTGTCTTGAAAGATTTAGATTATGCCCATGTGTTTTCAGCTGTTTTAAGGTAATATGTATCTTTTAAAATGCTCTCACCTATGTTTTATATAAATTTATTTTATTTTTGGTTTGTTCTATGTACCAGTACATTTGTATTGACCCCCTATATTTCAGGATCTGAGGCACAGTCCCGGGGTCCACCTAAGATGTAGATTGATCAATCAGAAGTTTGCAGTTAGTGAGCCTCTCTTATTTTGAAAGGCCGTGTCTATGGAAAATTATTATTTGATTTCAGTCCATGGTCCGACTGGGGCCTTGTCTCAGTTTTTAGGCAGATGTTGATTTTCAATTAGTAGAGATTTCACAAACTGGTGTCGTGTGTTTTGAATGTTTAGAACTTTCTTTTGTATTGATCAGTTGAGTTATGAGTTTGACCATGTTTTCGTATGTTAATATTCCGCATTTCTTTACATTGTATGAACGTTGTGTATGATTACCAGATAGAAAAGGGCGCCCGGACCTTCATGGTTTGGGATGTCCGTCACGGTCAGGGCCTCGGTTCGGGTTGTGACAATGAACTCTTAGAAATCACTCAGAATTCGTGAAACACTAACAGACTACACAACTAAACTAAAATGATATTTTGGACTCAATGAAATTGTCATATCATCACCAAATAGAGGTATTCTTAAATTAATGTTAACTGAAGTCAACTTTAATCATTAAACTTCTAACTCTCATACCAAATACTCTAAATTTATCTGAATGCCTCAAAATCTAAACGAAAGGTCCTACCAATCCAAACATGACATTCTGAAGCTAATAATACTGGTGAAAAATTATCCCCAAATATTGACCAAAGTCAATCATGTGATTCTAAAATCTTTTAAAATAAAAAAGTCATGTAATACTCAATCAACCATCTTAGAACCATGCTACTCACACACAATTCAAAACTACCATAAAGCAACTATGGAAAAGGATAAAATGATCAAAATATACTAAAAATAAAAGATCACAATACAGGTTGTTAGACATATGCATCTAAATTTTACTTTTATATATATATATATATATATAATTGAAGAAGAGGGAGTCCTTCTTCACGGTTAGAACTGCTTGACGCATGGGCTCAACTTAAGAATGTATTGAGTTCTGACAGGCCCTTTGTTAGGGTAAAACTCTCATACAATCAATAAGCTATATGAAATTCTTATATATTTCGGTTGGATTTTTTCTATATTAACTTATAGGTTTGGATGGCCACGCGGATTACCGCTAGCCTTGAAAGATCCTGTAATTGATATCAGAGCCAAGGAACTTTCATGGTTATTATGTAATAGATTTGAACTATTCTATCTTCAAATTAGTTGTGAGGTTGCCTGACACCTTTTCCTCTAAGTAAATAAGATATTTTCATGACCCAACATTAAGGTCATGATGGCACCGACCTCGACCCAGTCTTGTTAGGTAAGCTGAAGAACTCACAAAATAAAGACAAGCAAAATGTAAAATAAAACCCATAAAGGCGAGACATCTAGAATGAAGTCAAGCCATTATATATATATATATATATATATATATATATATATATATATATATATATGTATATATATATGTATATATATATATATGTATATATGTATGTATATATGTATATATAACATCACAGAAATCTGAACAATATACATAAATGCCCAAATAGTGTCATAAGTAGAAAGGTCATCTAATACACAGTTTGGAAGTTAAAAGTACAAAGTCTATCTCTGAACACTAATAAAGACAAGATAAAGAGGGATGGAGGATGGAACATAGCTTCGAACGGGGAGCTTACTAGGTACTCTGAAGATCATCTACCCCCACATAAATCAACTACCATGACTAGTACCCGTACTAGAATCTACAACGAAAGGGAACAATAACAGTGAGTATAGACCACTTGTACTTAGTAGGTATCATAGGCCGACTGAGCAAAGTAGAAAATAAATACAAGTAAAATATACTATGAGCACGTCACTTGCAAAATAAAAAGTTCCCAAATGGTAGCTCATGTTGTCTCTACTAACAGTTATAAGATATAAAGATAATAAAAATGAAAATAACTACACGACAACAACACATAAGTAAAAATACATAAATGAAGTAAATGCAATGCATTGAAATGATGATGTGATAATAATAAATGTAAGTCATTGCATGACTTTTAATATACACCTTTCAAGCCTCAGTGCTTCAAGACAGGATCCATGATGGATTCACTACTCTTATACCTTCTCTTATCTCAAATCACCTCTCCAACCAATATTTATGGACCAAGAATTTTATAAAGTATTTTATTCACCTCACTCAAAAATATTCACGGATCAAGGATTTTATGAAGCGATTCTCAATGGTACCTATTTTTCATGAATATGAATGAATAAGATGAGGATGCATGCTCATAACCAAGTAAATATGATAATAAAGAATCAACAAAATAATGGTATGCTCAAATCTCCTCAATATGATAATATACATAATATAAGCCCTCCCCGGCACCACTAAAGTGAATAATTATGTAAACATCAATAATATCATCTCAAAAATGCTTTTTTCGGGTAGTTTTATCATGATAAAGGTAAGTAATATTTAGAAAGGCCTATAATATCTATTCAAGTCCCCACAAGGGAAACACAACAATATTAATGGTAATCAATGCATAAATGAGGCATACAATGTCAAATAAAGCCTCCACTCAGGCATCACAATAATTATATTCTCCCAAGTCAACAATAATATATAAATAAGCCTCCACATAGGCACATGATAGTAACAAAATTCTGAAATACTTCTCCCTCAACTAAATTTCCTAACTAACAACATGCTTTACAAGAAAGTTACTAACAGCATGCTTTATAAGAAATTTAAATACTCAACCTAATCTGAAGAAAGTAAACCCATAGACTACCTCAAAAGTCCAAAAATCTAAGTCTAGGCCTTCAACGCAAAGCCTTTTCTTCACGAATGGTTTCGATACAAGCTAAAACTATCAAAAACATAATCTATGTGTCAAAAGAAAGCAAATGATACCCATATTAGCTATATTTGAATTGAATCCAAAATTAGTTCAAAATTAATAGGGTAAAATCATAATTTTATTTAAAAACATTTTTCCAAAGTCAAAAGGAGTCTATGTATGAAAATCAAAGTGAAAATGAGTTGAAATTGGTGTTCTGATTGATGAAAAACTACTTTACGAGTTTCCCTAAAAAAATCCTAAATTCTAGTTTGAAAATGAGATTGGAAGGTCTTTTTGAAGATATAATCAATAGAAATTAATGGAAATAAGAGTTTGAAGCTTACCCAAACTTAAATGGTGAAGAAAACCCTAAAAATCACCCCTTTCCTAAGCTCCAAAGTTCAAAAAAGTGAAGATCGCGAGAAATTGAGTATTTATATTATTGCAAACAGTACCTCACTAATACTGCCAACCCTTTTCATTTGTAAGGGTCAATAGTAACCAGGCCAATTAAATAGCCTTTACGATCGTGGTCAATCTCTCATGTTCGTGGAGGACAAGAACCTATCACATTTGCATGGGTTTGATTATTTTTGCAATGAAGAAAAAACTAATCCGGTCCTAAATTATGTTTCGTTATTACAGCCACCACCTTGTGATCACAATGGAGGATTTTATCCTTCTCCGTGTTTGTGAAGACGTAAGCCTGATGCAACAGATATCAACAACTTGGCTACTAAGTTATTCAAACAGACCATTGTAATTCATTCAAAACCCCACAGAAGTAAATCATATATGCTACTAAGTTATTTTCAATTTTTTGAACTCAATGGCAACTTTGAATTTTTAAAAACTGCCCATTTACAATAAATTAGCCCTCAAAATCCCATTTTGGCTTATTTCACTTGTATCGAAAAAAAAAGGGTCAAAATGCAAAATAAAAACTCTGTGTCCAACCCAACCCACTACTAATCCAAAATCAATATTTTAAATTTAATGAAACCGTCCAAATTTTTATCTGATGCCCTAAACTCAATGTGTTTACCGAAGCCAAAATAATGGCTTTTAAAGCCTCAAATGGTCTCAAACTCACCTAGCACTCCCTCTAATACATCAAAGACCATGTCAACCACTTCCATAACTTGAGAATAACATGTAACCACCTCAAAAAAGGAAAAAATGATCAAAGTACATAAAAAAAAAGTCACTACCATGATTGCTATAGATTCTTACCTAGAATTTTAGAGATTTTTTCAAACTAAAATAGAGTTTACATATTACAAATGATTTTTTAATGTTTATCCTAAAAATTAGTAGAAAACTCTAACCTTTTTAAAAATAAGGTAGAAGAGTTGGATATGGCAAACATATTTTGGCTTATTAAGAATAAGGTACTACAATGATTATATGTTAATTTCATGAATTTGAACCATGAAATCATGTTATTCAAAAAGCTAAAACTAGGGATCTTAGACCCTGATATAACCCTCGAGGGTTGCACCATACAGTGAGGAACCAGGTCCCTCAAGATCAAGCACAGGCAAAAACTACAGCTTTTCATCACAAGCACCTCCAAATCCACTATAATAAACCTCTTGGTTATAGTATAGATTTAAGCCTACCTCTAGACTCCTTGCTAGTAGCAACTCTATGACAAGCTCATCTTGGTAACTCTACCAAGGACTCTCTCTACTGATTAACTCTAATCAGCAATAATTCATAGATAAATCTACCTAAGCAGCTCTCTCAAAAGGAAACACTACTCTTATAATATGAATAGTTCTTTTATAAATCAGCACTCAAGAATAGTTTCAATTTAAGCTTATATAATGAACTATGAACTTGAGCAATTTTGGAATTGGGTTTTGCTGCCTCACTTCACTCTTTTGAATTGCAAAAACCATTTTATAAAGAGGATTATATTTATTTCTATAGTTGGGTGATGATTTGGGCTGGAATATAATTGGACCAGCTGTTCAAGTCAGTACAAAATAGCACCTGCAACTTTGTTACACAAGAGGACAAAACTATGCAGATAATGTGCACCAACTGTACAGTACATTGCACATCTAGGGACCTGGCCCCTTGCAGTTTAGATGCTCATCATCAAAACTTCTTATAGTAATTTTATCTCTTTTTAATGATGAAAAAACAAACCATATAATTTGAGCATCAGTGCACATCATCACATTTAATAAGAGTGATTACCACCTGAAGATGAATGTTCCCCCTATCATCATGCTTTCTCTTTCATCATGAAACATAGGAACCTGGTACCTTGTTGTCATTTGCATTAATAACTACAATTGCTTTCTCCTATCATTGTACCTTATCATTCATACTTGGCACATCACTTCCTTGCCTCTATCACCATACCATTCAAATCTACAATAATCTGTTGCTCAATTCACCTGGTACCCTATATTTGGCACATTATTTTCTTTCCCCTATTAGCATACCATTCAAATCTGCAATAATTTATAGCTCAACTTCATCTGGTACCCTATATTTGGTACATCGCTTTCTTTTCTCTATCAGCATGCCATTCAAATTTGTAGTAATATATAGCTTAATTCACCTGGTACCCTACTTCATGAACTAAATATTCCCCCTTTAGGCATCATTGAAAAGTATGAACAGTAAACCAAGAGTAAATTAAGCATAAATTAGTCAACTCATGGCCACTGGGAAATACTAACATGAAGAATAGCTTTGCACTTTAAAAAGAACAAATGCTACACAAAAAGCAAAAATTCATCCACTCATAATAGTCAGTGCCTGTACAGTAAGCTAAAATAATCATCATAAGATAACTGTCGTTAAAATCCATTATGAGAATCAGGATTTAAAACTGACATAAAGTTGATGAGGGGATAAGGATAAAAGGGTTCAAGTAGAGGGGGGCTCCGGGGAAAGAGTTTCAATTAGGAACTCCATTTTTAAAATTTCTGTAGTATGGGCATCCAACAACTATTTGGTGAGAACCTTCTCTACAGCATTAAATCCTTAAATTTCACCAGTCATTTTTACGACTTTCATTTTGAGCTCTGTACTTTTTGCTTCTCGTAGGACTACTGCTCATTTTCCAGCCACAGTTGTTCTCTTCTTGGGACCAAGTGTAATGCCTCAAGAGTACACCCTGGGTGTCACATGGTGTTTACGACCCCAACGGACCACAAGTTAACCCATGACTAATATTTGTTATGATCACTGAATAATAATACTAAAATAAATGCAGAATTAAGCTGAATTGCCATAAGGTTCAAAATCTAAGTACTAAAAAATAATAACATATGGTTAAAACATCTAAAAACTAAACACTATCTAAACTGGTCTAGTCTGAAAGTGTCTAACTGAACCATCTGAATATGGAGTTAATAGGATAAGCCCCCAACTAACTACAACTACTGAACTACTAATAAACTACAATACTGAAATAAAAGAACATCCTCGATAGATGAGGACTCACTACTAAATCTATGACTGCTAACTGGATCTGCCTAAGCACGGTCGAGAACCTGAGTATCCAAACCTATGATAAGAGACATCATAGCACAAAGAAAAAATATGCATCAGTACATGGAATGTACTAGTATTCTAGATAAGGTAAGGCTGAATACAAAGGTTCATATGCATAAACAGTAACTGACTAAATAATATAGAGTAACTGAATATGAGAGTACATAGATAACTGAAACTTCTGTAAATACTGAGTATGTAATACTGTGCATATATGTATACTATAACTAAACTTTTCTAAAGCTAAGTACTGAGTTCTAATAACTGAGTAACTACTCTCTGATGTTACTAATAACTGAATTACTAATACTGAGTGACTGTGTCTGACAGTCCTGATCCTATAGAACTGAATGGAATTCTAAACTGAGACTGAAATTGAGACTGTAGAAGGCAATCATTTAATCGACATACCCAAAATCTGAGCTGATAGGGGTACAACCTGTGAACCCAGTTGGAAGGGTGATAACACCGTGCCACAGGTACTAACACTGGAAAACCAAGATGCCAAGCCTATCTAACGGGTGACACCTGGGAGGAGCTAAGCCTAATCTAATGGGTGACCCCTGGGAGGTAGTCAAGCCTAATCTGATGGTTGACTCTTTATCCTATTTTGGCTATGCAGTCTAGAGTACAAGGACTAATACTAACGACTCTGCCTATCTGATGGTGAAGCCGTCATCCCTGTACTCACTCGGTTCTGAATCCTACTCCCAACTGAAAGTATACGGAATTGGATTGGACTGATACTAAGTTTTCCTGAGTTCTATAACTGACAGAGTTCTACTGAGTTCTATAGCTGACTGAATTCTACCAATCGTGACATGACTGATACTATTCTGTAACTGACACTGGCTCTAGGTAAACAGCTATATTGTCGGGTATTAAATACCCCTAGGACTTAATAGCATAAAAGAAAGACATAACATGATCATAAAGGTATAACAATACTTGCTTACGAACAATGCACTAATTTAGACATTTTGTCAAGCACTTGATATACATGAACTTATGCATGAATGGGATCACATAATAATATGTCATGCTTTCACTAGTCAATTCACTTAAGAATTTCATCAAACACTTGTAAGTCATAAGCTTGTACATAATTGGGACCATATAATAACATGTCATGATTCCACTATTTACTTCACATAGGCAATTTAGCAAACACTTAGGGAGCATGAAATATTTACACGACAATGGCCAACACATGAACATCATGATCATTAATCAATTTGTAAATTCAAGGGTTTATCAAGATAATCACATATTCATCACATATGTTATTCAATTTTCATGAAAGTTGCAATTAAATCATGGATTGAAACCCAACTAATATCATGAACATGAATTCAATCTAATTAAAATATAGAAATTATGAATATGAGATCTTGTATGTTTAAAGGGTTCCTGGACTTCATGGGTGAAATAAACCCACGAAAGAACACCTGACATACCTGAGAAGAAGAGATTTTGAAGGTTCTTGGAGGATTTCTTGAGGATTGACCTTGATTCTTGAAGCTAGGGTTTTTGCCTCTTGAGAGAGAATGTTTAAATCTTGAAAAAAGTGAGTGAATAATGAGATATTAGGTTATTAGGGAATAAATTCTGAGTTTAGGCTGATTAGGGATTTTGAGAATTGACCAAACAGCCCCTGAAATTAAATAACGAAAGCTGGGAATCCAGATTTTTCACCCTGACGCGATACGATACAATCGCATCAGCTCACTGGAAAGTGGACAACTAGGAACTGGGTGATGGAGTGACACAGCGCTATCGTGGTGACTCATTTAATAGGAAATTAGTCCTTGCCGTGATGTGCCATTATCGCAGAGCAACACTATAAAAGTGACAATTGGGAAATTGGTTGGTGGCGCGATGCGGTGGTATCGCGTTGGCTCACTGGAAAATAACAATTGTCATTTAGACATACTCCGCGATGTACTACTGGCCTGAATGACGGTGTTTAACGACTGAAACTTAAAATAGACATAACTGCTCACCCGATTATCGAATTTAGGCAAATTTTATATCATTGGAAAGCTAATTCAATTTTCTACACAATGGCAGGCCCTAAACTGAAAAATACTAAGTATTTAGAAAAAATTATATTAGATCACTCATGTACTGAGAGTTAATCTAGGCTAGGGAAATACAAAGTATTACAATATCTTCCCTTTGGGATCATTCACCTCGAATGAGACTAATTAAGCTGAGAAATACTGATATACCGAGTTTACATATTGAACATGCATATCTGATGCATGGAATACATGACTGAATCTACTAATAAGGTGAGTTTTCATACTAAACATGCATATCTGATGCATAAGTACATGACTGAATTTATTTGTGAATGTTTGACTGAATATGTAACGGTAAGGAATACCAAGCTTACAATTGTAACTGAATCATGGATCTAAGTAAATCTAAAGAAGACTGTCACCTAACCTGAGATCATTTATCGAACATGCATGAACGAGAACATGAGAACATGACTGGGTCTGAAACATGATACATGAACTGAACTAATTTCTTGAATACATGTCATGCCATAGAATGGTCATACTGCTGAGATTGGAATAAGAGAGTTAACTTATGAGTACCTGTTACTTCAAACTAAATCCTTTTACATGAAGATAAACTGGAAGGTTTAGGACATGCAAGTTCAGGGGTTATATTGCATCTCCCCTTTGGAACATTGTCCCTCGAAGAATACTGACTTGGCTGAGATAGTGAGGAAAAGCTGAGACAATGCACAGGCCACCTACGAACT
Source organism: Capsicum annuum (assembly GCF_002878395.1). Classification (NCBI taxonomy): domain Eukaryota; kingdom Viridiplantae; phylum Streptophyta; class Magnoliopsida; order Solanales; family Solanaceae; genus Capsicum; species Capsicum annuum. The sequence goes on from NC_061114.1 coordinate 33,686,659, forward strand.
GAATTGTGACTGAATATTCAGGACCTGAAACTGATACATGATACATGAACTGGGATGGACTTGTAACCACTAGGATAATCTATCTTGGAATAGTTATATTCATGAATTTTTGGATAATACGACTGGGTGGAAAGATGGGGAAACTGTACAAACTTGTTTGCCTGATTGCTAAACTAAATTGCTGGCCTTACAGGCTAACTCATATTGAAAACTTATACTCATCTGGAGCATTCCTTGACACTCTTTCTATAAATTTCTACTGCCTTAAGGAAGCAAGGAAATCTTGGCATGGCTGAATAAAACATCTAAATAAAAATAACAACATGGCTATAATTCTGTAACATGAGGCGAGGCCTACAAAACATCATATAAAATAGAGTGATTAAGCCTTATGCACTACAACTATAAATTTTCAAGATTAGACATATCCCTTGAATACTCTCTCAACTATACTCTCCACCTTAGTTCGACACTTCACCTGAGACTATTGAAAATATTCACATGGGTGCTGAGCATAAATGCATAAACCTACTAACTTATCTGGCTAACTAAATAGTTGTAGATGAATAGTGGTAAAGTAAGATTGAACAGCACTTAGTCTGAACTAAAATTGTAGAGTATTATGCATATGAGGTAAGGACTGACTGAGCAACATAAGATACTAAGCATGAATGCATGTAAACTATATTATCTAAGAATGTTGGACCAAGCGTATAACATAATTCTGATAACTAACTAACTAATAACTACACGCTATGGTCAAGCAAACCTGAGACTGAACTGAGTTTTGAACTGAATGCTGAACTGAGACTGTGACTGAGGATATACATAACATAAATCTGAATTTAACTGATAATTAGGAGTATAACAAAAGTCATGGAAACTGAGCATATTATAAGGTATGAGTACATGAGTCATAAGTTGCATGACCTAAGTTTGGAGTTTTTGTATGCATGGAACATGATTTGTAATATTGAGGAAACTAGAACTCCTTATACTAGAAACTGTAGGCGCCCATGATTTTCAATAATGTGCACAAATATGAGCTTTGATCGTAGAGCTGACATGTAAGGCATGAGTAGATATCGTGATAGCTAAAGTGCAAAACTTTGCACTAAGGTAAGGATAGGTTGGGCATTAATCTCTCCCACTGCTTCTCTACATACACTGATATTACTACTAAAATATGAAATTCTGACTTGGTTACTTGTTCTATCATCTCCCTCTTAGCTTAAATCCGTTATTCTAAGAATGTAAACCCCTTAATAAACTCTAAATTGAACTGAGACCACTTTACTCTAGAGTCTAAGATAAGACAATGCTTATAAACACTAAACTCATTATGAAGGACTACTCCTAATAATGTAAGGTCCACTGATATTACTTCCTTCTAATACATGATTCTTAGTTTTCTATTGCCTTAACAATCATCATATAGCAACCTCAACACTAAACAATGTAAAATTCTCATCTTATCTTTCTACTAGGTCAATCTAGAGATTTAAACTTAAATCAACTAAAACTGAGGTACTACCCCTTAATTCAATAATGGGTCCATCAGGAAACTGAAATAGAACGACTTCATTACTGAAATTAACTAAAGGGATTTTCTGAAATACTGTAATCAAGCAATTCTTGTATACTCGTCTGGTTGGAATAGATTTACATACTGAGATAAGCACTAGGAAAGGTTCTGTTAAGATTTCTAGTCTGACTTAAAGTTGACTGCTATGTAAGGAGTTACAAAAGACAGAGAAGCTTCTGGATCTAATAAGGCATGAATATGTAAGTAGAAGATCTATAACATACCAGTGACCACATCAAGAGAATTTTCCTGATCTTGTTTGGACTGAATTGCATAAATTTTGTTTGGTCATTGCCCATTGGTGGCACTGGAAGTGGCACCCTCCTAGTTCGGGCGATCGAACTAAGATGAAGGACGGTGGTACTGACCCTATGAACCTGACTGAGCACAATCTCTGACTCTATGTCCTAGCTTGCCACACCTAAAACAAACATCACTGCCAGCTCTACACACTCTCTTATGGTTCTTACTATATTCTCTACGAAGTGGATTAGTACGAACACCCTTTCTACTACCTTGTGACTTAGAGCCTGGTGCTCTATGTCGACTGTCATTCTTAGACTTAGGAACTAACACTCTAACTAAAGGTGAAACTGGAGATGAGAATTTATGACGGAACTAGAAATGGTTACCGCCTTCTGACCTTGGCCTAAAACCACTTGTTCTGACTCTTTTATTATTTCTATCTTTCTTCATACGCTTCTCCCCTTGCTCTGATGAGTATGAACCCCAAGCCTAGATACCACAACAGCTTATAGGTTGTTCTGATCAACTACTAAATTATATAAAATGGTAAATACAGCTCTGAATTCTGCATGGGAGACGTGCTCATTCAGGGGATCTGTCGGAATGGGTAGAGGGGCTGGCTGATTTCTAGTTCTTCTTTTGTTAATCTTTTTGGAAGGCATGTTCTATAACCAGAATGAAGAAAAGGATTAGACTGGGATTTTAACTTGAGCTCTTTCTTACTCGTACGACATGAATACTTAAAGAAGGGAAACTTTTTCTTAAATATCTCATAGTCTTCTGTCCATAAGTGTGGAACGCTATAAACCCATGCACAAGACTCTACTTGATGTGACTTTTAGACTTTCTAGGACACTTTAAAACCTTAGGCTCTGATACCAAGTTTGTAACTCCCCAAGAGTACACCCTGGGCGTCACACGGTGCTTTCGACCCCGAAGGACCACAAGCTAACCCATGACTGATATCTGTTGTGACCACTGAATAATAATACTAAAATAATTGCAAAATTAAGATAAATTGCCATAAATTCAAAATCTAAGTATTGATAAATAATAATATCTGGTAAAATCATCAAAAAACTAAACACTATCTGAACTGGTCAAGTCTAAAAACCTCTAACTGAACTTTCTGAATATGGAGTTGATGGGTCAAGCCCCCAACTAACTCCAACTACTGAACTACTAATAAACTGAAATACTAAAATAAAAGCACATCCTCTATAGATAAGGACTCACTACTAAATCTACGACTGCTGACTGGATTTACCTAAGCGCGGTCAGGAACTTATGTGTTCGAACCTATGATATGAGACATCATAGCTTAAAGAAAGAGTATGCATCAGTACATAGAATATGAAGGTATGCTAGATGAGGTAAGGCTGAATGCAAAGGTCCATATGCATGAATAGTAACTGACTAAATGATATAGAGTAACTGAATATAAGAGTACATAGATAACTGAAAGTACTATAAATACTGAGTATGTAATACTGTGCATATATGTATATTATAAATGAGCTTTTTTGAAGCTAAGTACTGAGTTTTGATAACTGAGTAACTGATATATGAAGTTACTGATACTAAGTGACTGTGTCCAACAGTCCTGATCTTGTAGAACTAAACTAAATTCTAAACTGAGACTGAAACTGACACTATGGGAGGTAATCATCTAACTAAAATGCCCTAAATCTGAGCTGATAAGGGTCCAACCTGTGACCCCAGTTGGAAGGGTACTAATATCGTGCCATGGGTACTAACACCAAAAAACTAGGATGCCAAGCCTAACTAATGAGTGATATCTGGGCGAACTCAAGCCTAATCAAATGGGTGACTCCTGGGAGGTAGTCAAGCCTAGTCTGATGGGTAAGTCATCATCCTACACTGGCTACGCAGTTCTGGAGTACAAGGACAGCTACTAACGACTCTGCCTCTCTGACGGGAAAGTCGTCATCCCTGCACTCGCTTGGTGCTGAATCCTACTCCCAACTAAAAGACACTGAACTGAGAATACAGCATAGGAATGGACAAATACTGAGTTTTCCTCAGTTCTATAACTGACTGAGTTCTACTGAGTTCTATAGCTAACTAAATTCTACCGATCAAGACATGACTGATACTATTCTATAACTGACACTGGCTCTATGTAAACAACTGAAAGTTGGGAATCCTAATTTTTTACCCCGACACAATGTGGTACAATTGTGCTGGCTCACTAAAAAGTGGACTACTAGGAAGTGGGCTGATGGCGCGATACGGCGCCATCGCAGTGTCTCACTGAATGGGAAATTGGGCGTTGGTGCGACGTGTCATTATCGTGGAACAACATTGCAAAAGTGACAATTGAGAAATTGGACGGTTGCGCAATGTGGTGGTATCGCATTGGCTTACTAAAAAATGACAATTGCCATTTAGACATACTCCGCGATGCGCTATTGGCCTGAATGATGGTGTTTAACGACTGAAACTTTAAATAGCCATAATTTCTTACCCAGTTATCGAATTTAAGTAAATTTTATATCTTTGGAAAGCTAATTCAATTTCCTATTCAATGGTAGGCTCTAAACTAAAAAATACTAAGTATTTTGAAAAATTTATAGTGGATCACTTATTTACTGAGAGTTAAACTAGGCTAGGGAAATACGGGGTATTACACTAGGTTCCTCAGAATATTTCCTTTTCTTAACAGCTTTGAGTTTCTCCCTACTTTAAGCATGGATACCAAACGTTTACTTAGAGGACCTGGTCCTCTCAGTAACATGAACTTTCTTTATTCGTTCATCTACACCCATAACAACTTTTGAATCCATGTCCGCCCCACCTTCAATATTCATAACTCTAATATTTTTATTTTTCCTGTACTGCAACAGCTTTCGTGACCCTTCTTCTTTCATGGTTGAAGTCTTGAAGTCTTGTTAGCCTTAATGGAAACTTTGCATTATTTTTCTTTTTCCTCTACTTTCAAGTGGTGGTAACAATGAGTCTTCTCCTACGTTTGCTTCATCAATAACACCTTGATTTGAATCCTCTATCTCTAGTGAGTGAGCACAGTTTTCTTAGGTTGAGAAACTTTTAATCCAAAGCTAACTCATTTAGAGGTTTCAAGTTTTTGTAAAGATGACTCAGTGAGTGAGAGAATAAATAGGAATAGTTGGCTTTGAAGAGGAAAATCGATTTTGCACAATAGGTCAAATTTGTTGAAGAAGAATAAGTGATGATCTAATATTGTAGTTTAGTGAAATGTCAGTTATCAATAAAAGAGGTCACTTTTGATATGAGATGTCTAAACTTACTAAGTGTGGTCCTTAATTTTGTAAAAAGTAACTGATAGATTTTGCATAGGGGGGAATACACACGACCTATTTAGGCATCTTTTTATGATTATTATTAGATCATCCTATATAGGTACTAACCTAAGAGATGGGACCAGGTCCCTCTTCTTTGAGTGAATCTTTAGTTTGTGCTTGTCATATTTGTCCACTTCCTAAGTTGTTCCTATGGGTGCATACCTGCAAGGGTATAATATTGAGTTAGACTCATATGCACCTATTTTACCAATGATACCTGTATTCTAAGCATAGCCAATTTTGAGTGGAAACACTAAATCAAAAGATAGGTTAGGTTGATCAGATCAATCCTGCATTAGCCTTTCGCCTCTGCATCTTCAGCAATTATCACCCCTCTTTCTTTAATTGATAGGTTTTTATTTATTCTTCCCCCCCCCCCCCTATTTTTGATTTGTTAGAGCATACTCACTTAGATAACCAAGGATCAGGTCCCTGAATGTAATTTCCTACAGTAAGACACCTTCATCTAAAATATTTGGAGAGAGAGCACAGTCAGACTTTCAAGAATTAAGCTTGGCTCATACATTATCACAGAACAACTCCTAACTGCAATTCTCTTTCTCAACCTAAAATCATGATCACATGTTTGATTTAGGAACCCACTTAAGTTTAAGTTCTGAGTAGGAAGACAATGGTGTGATCAAATCTCTTTTTGCGCATCTAAGTAGAGAGTTTCTTTTTATTATTTTCTACTACTTAAGACCCATAGATAGAGCATTCTCATGATGAAAATATCTAGAACCATTCAATATAGCTCTAATCTAGCTCTGACAATTATCCCTTGTGTACCCATCTCTTCTATAATGAGCATATAGATGTTTGTAGACCTTGTTCTTAGCATGATGAGCAACCTTTCCTTGAGACCCACGAATTTGGGTTCCTTCTTTATAACAAGCTCCTTCTCATTGTTAGCACCTTTATTAATTAAGTTAGAAAGGATCTGAGAAGATATAGTCCACTTTAGGGATTTTTAAGTTCTTCTCTTATACAGACCAGGTCCCTTTCTAACTCCTTATTCCTGAAGTGCAGTCATAAGAAGCCTTTGAGAATCCTTCATTTTTTCTTCAAGATCAACCTGAAACTTTGAGACTTCCTTCTTCTCTTTACATTCAGAGACATTTTCTTTCTCCAGTTGACTTATCAAACTCAGATTTTCAAATTTCATCTTAGCAACTTATTTCTTAGATTATGATATCTGGAGGGTCAAAGCTATCATCTCAAGCTCCAGGTCTTTTATTTTTCCTTTCAAAGCATTATTTTTCTCATTATCACTGGCACTATTTTCTTTTTACAATTTATCAACTAAACTCGAATTTTTAGATTTTAACTTAGTAACCTGCTCTTCAATTTTAGATATTTGGAGAGTTAGAGCAATTAACTCAAGCTCATAACATTTCACTTTTTCTTGTAGAGCAAGGTTTTTTCTAGTTATTTTATACATAGAGTTAATCAGCACATTTGCAAGCCTATTTATCTTTTTATCGGAATATTTGCCCAAGTTTTCTTTAAGGTTAAAAAGTGTTACCTTATTTTCTTCTTCATCTTCAGTATTTGCCATAAAATCAAATAAGGCATCAAAGGTCACTTTACTATCCTCCACTGCAAGTGTGGAAGCATCTTCTTACTTTCCATCTTTCTCAGATTTATTAGAGGAATCTCCTAATATTGCTAGAGCTTGCCTTACTGCTTAATCAACTACAACCTGCATTCTTAATTTTATAGGGACCTAGTCCCTGCTCTTTCTTCTATCACCTTTAGTCTTGAGGTAATCCTGATGATCCAGTTTATGAATTGGATAGTCCTTAATAAAGTGTTCAGGACTTCCACATTTGTGATACACCTCAACCTTGCTTTTATTTCAACTACTACTTCTTCTTCTTTGAGACAGGCCACTCTTTTTCATTGCTCAAACATTCCTATTTGACAGATAGGCAATATCAGTCTCTTTATCATCAGCTGGACCATATTTAGAAGCCTTCAATGCCAGGGGATTTTTCTTTTTTTCCGTCCTTCTTCTCCAACTCTTGCATCTTCTTAAGCTCATGGGTCCTTAGATTTCTAATCAGTTAATCTATGGTGAGGATCTTCAAGTTTCTAGCTTCAGTTATAGAATGTACATTGCTTTACCAGGACTTAGGAAGAACATCGAGAATCTTTCTTACTCTCTTATACACTAGAATCACTTCTCTTAAGCAATGAAACTCATTTGTGATTGAAGCAAATCTCGTATGTATTTCCTGGATAGTTTCTTATTCTTTCATAGGGAAGGTTTCATACTGAGTAGTCAGAATGTCTACTTTTGAATCTTTCACATTAGTAGTACCTTTATGTGAAGTCCTCAAGCAATCCCAGATCTCTTTAGTATTTTCACAAGCTGAGATCATGTTATTTTCATCAGGCCCTATTCCATAGACTAATAATTTTATTGGCCTTGTAGTTTTTCTTAATCATTCTTCTATCTTCTTCATTGAACTCCCTTCTACTTTTTATGACCATTTTTATAACATCTCCTTCTTTGACTTCTTTAACAAGAACATGGCGACCATCAAGGATTATGTCCATTATCTCACTATTTTTAGCCATAATAAAGTCAAACATCCTAGTTTTCCACCACTCATAATACTATCCATTGAATGTTTGTGGTCTATTGGTAGATTTCCCTTCTTCTAGATTTGGTGGAGCAATCATACTAACCAAGACACCCTAGTGTGACCCTTTCAGAGTGACCATGCTCTAATATCAATTGTACGTAATGATCTAAGAATTTAATGAAATATATGAAATTTGTGTTTTTGTATGATTTGACTATTTTACTCTTTCCCATAGTTGCATTATGGTATTTTTAGGGTGTGGGAGTGATTGGCATGATTTTTGAGGCATTTTGGTACCATTTATGTGATATTGTGGTTTTTATGGCTTCTAGAGCCTTATTTAAGACTTATGAAGATATCTTTTAATTTGTGCGATGGATGGCTGAATGGACTATAGCAGCAGCTCCAAAATATTGATTATAGGCTAGGTACACCTTTGTTTTAGGTCTCGATTCACCCGATCTCATTTCGGCCTATTGATCGAAAAGTTAGAAAAATAGAAATATAGGTGTGGGACCCACATTTGGTCGAAACGACCTTGGATGGAAAATCTGACTTCACCAAAAGATCCAAAATGTCAATTTTATGGTGGTAACATGTTTGGTTTGATTTTATAACTTTCAAATCTCATTTCGACCCTCGGTTTGGAAAGTTATGATTTTAAATTTTAGGGGTCAACTTTGTGAAAAGAATATGTTTTTGAAAATTTGATATCATCATTGCATCCAAAACATTGAATTTAGTGTGATTGCATAATTGGTTTGCCTATATTGGACTCCAAACGATTTACGAGCACCACATCTATGTCTCTTAGATAAAGCAAACAGCTGCAGCAGAAAAATCTGCTATAAATTGCAAATTTTCCCCTCTTTTGTGGCTCATTTTGCTCATTTTTATCTTGTCTCTTGAGAGTTAAACCCTAAATAGTGTGGGAGCTTAAAAATAAAGTTTATAGGAGCTTGGAAAACTAGATTAACATTTATTTCTTGGTCTTATTACGGATTTAAGGTAAGAATTCACCCTTTTCTAAGTAATTTCTTGATTAATTTTTCAAAACTAAAAAATCTTAGGGCTTGATTTTAAAACTCAATTTTACTTCTTTTCACTTGAATAATATTTTATCTTATAATTACTAGTTTTCATCAATTTAACCATCTAAACAACTATGATTCATGATTTTAATCCAAATTTTAAAGATTTTACCAGGTAAAGCACAAAAAGAGTTTTGCTTTGATTTGAACCTCTTTTTTTACTTGATTTGACTTGGGCTTTAATCTGTAGATTCCTAAAAATATGAGAAACATATTTTTGAAGGAAATTTTTAATTTTGCCCTTCTTTTTTGGAAATCCATTCCGGGGATCCGTTTTAATCCCAAAATAAATAATGAGTAAATATTGGCTCACGTAGTTGTGGAAATATATAATTATGGTTGGTTGTGAAAATATATCATTGTTATTAGTTGTGAAAATACTCATTATGATTGGTTGTGAGAATTACACCCTAATATCATACGAGAATTACACCCTAATATCATACTCATTCATGAAACATTGGTACCACCATGGCAACACTTGAGTAACACTGGCAACGCCTTTTTAAAACCCTCCCCGAGGGATGTGACAGGGAGGAGATACTGTAATACCTTATAAAACCCTTTTTGAGGGATATTCCAAAAAGAAGATATGAGATACGTGGATTGTATACGGGTTGACGAACCCTCCATGGGTCCTGCATTAGGAGACTTGCCTCTGTAGGTGTATACGAGGATTGTGCGATGATCCCAGAAATTATGCGATGACCTCATGAATCATCATCATCATCATCATATATTTCACTTACTTTATTATGATTATATTGTGTTGTATTGCCTTATTGACTTGCCATTAATGTAATTGTCTAATCTTCTTTTACTTGCATCTGATGATCTTGTATATGTATGTTCCCTCTTGTTCCACTTATTTGTGGTATAATAAATACTTATATTCTATTTTGTTGTGATATTGCAATATATGTGATATATTAGAACTGTTAGTGCAAGCGGTGTGGGCTACCATTGTGGGATATTTTCTGATTGTAAGTGACATGCCCTTAGTGTATATTTTGCATATTTTATTTACTACTTTTCTTGGTCGGCCTATGATACCTACTGAGTAAAAATGGACCATACTCATGCTTACTGTGCCCTTTCGGTGCAGGTCCTAACTCAAGTGCACCTCAATTTGCTTAACTCGGGAGATTGTTGGAGCTTCTTAGGTAGGGGTTGGACATTTATGCATCTGAAGTTTACCTCTATCTTTCTATAGTATTTATGTCTTTATTGGTATTCGAAGACAGACATTATTCTTGTGTGGTTATTTTTCTTATGTATTTGACTCTTGGATTGTATTAGTAGTTCTTACACTATTGACACCAGGTTTTGGCCATGATTGGTATTTTGGATAAGTTCTTTCGCATTGTTATGATTACTTAAATAGTTTGGCTTCGTTTTATAAGCCTTACCTTAGGATATTTTTGTCTTTTCTCTATTTGTATCAATTTGGGTGATAGGCTTACTTGTCAAGGTATACCGCAACAACTGCACTCATGACCTTCATTTTTTGGGTTGTGAAAAATTGGTTTAAGAGAAACCAGGTTTTATTGGTCTAAATGATATAAGAACGGGATGTCTAATAGAGTCTCGTAGATCGGTACATAGACGTCTGTATCTATATTTAAGAGGCTATAGGACGTCTTTAGGAAACTTTTATCATTTTATTCTTTAACATGTGAAGTTCTTTCATACCTTGTGTTTTGAGTTGTGTTTCACTTTCTGCATGAATGGTGTTGCTTATACAACCTATCAGTCGAGAGATGTTATAAGATATTGGTAGAGATTTTTGGTCGATTGTAGGCCTATTGATGCTCCTGGGTTGTCATAGGATCGATTTGCTGATACCTTTTTGGAGAGATTCATTCCTTATAGATTAAAGGATCAGATGCAGGATGACTTTGATTGTTTGGAGAAGGGCTCCATGACAGTGGTTGAGTATGAGGCACACTTCTATTCCCTCTCCAAATATTTTTATGATAGTATTTCTACCAAGTCTGAGAAGATTCAGAAACTTGCACAAGGGTTTGGATATCTCTCTTCAATTGGCTACGTCTAAGATGGTTGTGCTTAGGGTGTCTTTTTAAATTATTGTGGATCATGCTAAGTTGATAGAGGGTATTCTTAGTACATCTCAGGGAGGAACCGAGAAGGCATGTTGTTTTGGTAAGTTTAAGAGTCAGACTTCTCAAGGCAAAGATTTTAGAGGTTCTCATGGATACTATGGTAGGCCAGTGCATACGGCTTTATAGAGTTCAGGTGGTGGATCTTCTAGTTTAGCAGTTTAGGGTGGTCGTTTGAGCCTAGTTGTACCTTCTCTTATGAGACTAGTCGTAAAGGTTTCTATATATATGAAAAGATTGTCCATGTGGCTAGGGACTGTCCCCGTCGGGTGATTTAGGCTACTCTTATTTTAGCTGTGAGGGGTAGAAGCACTACTAGAAGTGCAAGAGGCAAAGTCAGTGGAGCTCATAGATTGGTCGAGGGACTACTCAAGTGGTTGGTGGTCGTAGGCAGTGCTATGCTATACCATCCAGACCTAAGGCAGAGGCTTCTGATGTTATGATTACAGGTATTTTCCCTGTTTGTTTTAGACCTGCATATATATTATTTGATCCTGGATCAATTTTATCTTAGGTCTCTTTATATTTGCTTTGGGTTTTGATTCTGTTAGTGAGCCTCTTGCCATGCCTCTTTGTGTATCTACCTAGTAGATGAATCTTTAGTAGTGGATCGGGCGTATCGATCTTGTGTTGTGACTTTTGTCATGCGTGAGACTTTGGTAGATTTACTTGTATTAGATATGATTGACATTGATGTTAGTTTAGGTATGGACTGTTTGGCTCCTTATCATAATATCTTGGATTGTTTTGATAAGACTGTGACTTTAGCTTCACCGGGTGTGCCAAGGATAGCTTGGAAGGGTACACTTTATTCGCACCCTAAGAGGATTATATCTTATGTTCAGACTCATAAATTGGTTTAGAGGGGATATTTATCTTACTTGGCTCATATTCGTGACACCAGTGTTATTTTGCCTGCTTCTTTGGATTTTGTCCATGTTGTCCATGAGTTTATGGATATGTTTCCTACGGACTTGCCTGGTATGCCTTCGGATTGGGATATTAATTTCACTATTGATATTGAGTTAGGAACCAAGCCCATTTATATTTCTCCTTATAAGATGGCTCCAACAGAGTTGAAAAATAAAATAATTAGTTGTAAAAGTTATTGGATAAGGGATTTATCCGACCTAGTGTTTCACCTTTGGGGTGTGCTTGTCTTGTTTGTGAAGAAAAAAAATGGGTCTATCCAGATATGTATTGATTATCTATAGTTGAATAAGGTGACTGTTAAGAATGAGTATCATCTTTCTCGCATTGATGATTTATTTGACTAACTTCAGGGTGTTACGATGTTTTCAAAGATTGATTTGAGGTTCGGTTATCACCAATTACAGATTAGAGCTTCAGATATTCCAAAGATAGCTTTTTGGACTCGATATGGTCATTATGATTTCTTGGTCATGTCCTTTGGGTTGACGAATGCCCCTGCCGCATTTATGGAGTTGAGAAATCAGGCATTTTGATCGTATCTCGACTTCTTTATTATTGTGTTTATAGATAATACTTGGTGTATTCCAAGAGTGAGGTTGAGCATGAAGAGCATTTGCAGATTGTGCTTCAGAGATTGAGGAATGAGAATTTATATGCTAAGTTCTTTAAGTGCGAGTTTTGGTTGGAGTCTGTTTCTTTCTTGTATCATATAGTGGATAAGAAAGGTACTATAGTTGATTTATCCAAGATTGCAGGTTCTTTATTGGGCTAGACCTATTTCGCCCATCGAGATTCAGAATTTTATTAGTTTAGCTAGGTATTATCAGTACTTTGTTGAGGGTTTTACATTATTTCCAGCTCTATTGACCAAGTTGACTCAGAAGAAGAATTTTTTTATGGTCCGGTGTTTGTGAGGTAAGGTTTCAAAAGCTCAAGGATTTGTTGACTTCATCTCCTGTCTTGTCTTTACCTAAGAAGGGTGTGGGTTTTATCGTCTTTTATGATACTTCAGGTGTTCTGTTGATATAAGAAGGTAAAGTAATTGCCTATGCCTCTTGTCAGTTGAAGGCTCATGAGAGAAATTATCCTACCCATGATTTGGAGTTATATGCAGTTGTGTTTACCTTGAAGTTGTGGAGGCACTACTTGTATGGAGTCTGTTGTGAGATCTTCTCAGATCATCGTAGCCTTCAGTACTTCTTCACCCAGTAAGATCTTATATATGTTGTAGCATCATTGTCTTGAGTTGCTTAAGGATCATGATTTGACCATTCTCTATCATTTGAGCATGGCTAATATGGTTGCAGATGCCTTTATTCGAAAGTCTACTAGTATGGTTAGCTTGACGCATCTTTTGACCCAGGTGAGGCTTTTGGCCTTAAAGGTTTAGTCTTTAGCTAAACAAATGGGTAGGCTTGATATTTTGATACTTGGGCATGTTTTGGCATTTATAGAGCCTAGATCTTCTTTGATGGAGTAGATTCAAGCTCATCAGTTTGACGATGTTGGATTAAGGTGGATTTTAGATAAGGTGTTGAGTGGGGAGGCTAAGGAAGCCTCACTTAATTTAGATGGAGTTTTAAGGATTAGGGCCGAGTTTGTATGATGAGAGTAGGTGATTAGATTAGGTTGATCTTAGAGGAGGCTCATTGTTCTAGATATTTCATCCATCCAGGTGTGACTAAGATGTTTCATGATTTGAGGTAGTATTACTGGTGGGGTGGTATAAGGCGAGATGTGGTGGATTTTATCGCTCGTTGCCTATGTTATCAGTAGATGAAGGTTGAACATATGAGACTTGGTGGGTTACTTCAGAGGTTACCCATTCTCGAGTGAAAGTGGAAACAGATAACCATGGACTTTATGCATGTTTTGCCTCGTACATCTTATGATTCTGATAGTGTTTGGGTCATCATAGATCGATTGACCAAGTTAGTTTATTTTATTTCGGTTCAGGTCTCATTCAGTGTTGAGAGATTGGCCCATATCGATATTCGTGAGTATGCATCTGTGGGTGTGCCAGGGTCCATTATTTCAGATTGAGGTTCTGTGTTCATATCTCACTTTTGGAAGACTTTTTATAATGATTTGGGTACTCAGGTTGATCTTATCACGGCGTTTTATCCCCAAACTAATAGTCATTCAGAGCGGACTATTCAGGCTTTGGAGGATATGTTTCATGCATGCATGATGGATTTTGGTGGCCAGTGGGAGCAGTATTTGGCTTTAACAGAGTTTGCATAAAATAATAGCTACCATTCCAATATCGATATGGCTCCTTTTGAGGCGTTGTCGCTCCCCAATGGGTTGGTTTGATGTTTTAGAGGTGAGACCTCGAGGTACAGACTTTCTTCATGTGTTTTTGGATAGAGTCTGAGTTATTCAGGATAGACTTAGAGTGACTCAGAGTAGGTAAAAGTGTTATGCTGATCGTAGACTTCGTGCCTTGAGATTTAATGTTGGTGATCATGTTTTCCTTCGAGTTTCACCCATGAAAAGTGTGATGAGGTTTGGGAAGAGGGGAAATCTGAGCCCCAGGTATATTGGTCCATTTGGGATTCTTCAGACTATTGGTGATGTAGCTTATAAGTTGGCTTTGCCCTCTGATCTATTAGTTGTTCATTCAGTTTTTCATCTTTCTATGCTTTGTCGCTATATTCCTAATGAGTCTCATGTCATTCATTGGGAGTTGGCTCAGTCATATGAGCGGTTGTCCTTTGTTAAGAAGTCGGTCTCTATTTTGGATAGGGATGTTAGGCTATTGCGCTTTACAGTTATCACTGTGGTTAAGGTTTAGTTGCGATATCGACCCATAGATGAGGCTACTTGGGAGGTTGGGTCTGATATGTGTAGTTCTTATTCTCAAGTATTCATTGATTCATGTATTTCTTTTCCTTAGTTTGGGACGAACTAAATTTTAGTGGTGGATGATGTAACAATCTAAAAATTTGATGAAATATGTGAAATTTGTGTTTTTGTGTGATTTAACTATTCTACCCCTCCCCTTAGTTGCATTATGGTATTTATGGAGTATGGGAGTAATTGGCATCATTTTTGATGCATTTTGGTACCATTTATGTGATACTATGGCATTTTATGGCTTCGAGAACCTTATTTTAGACATACGGGGATATATTTTGATCTGTAAGATGGATGTTTGAACGGACTGCGCCAGCAGCTCCAGAATATCTATTTTAGGCTAGGTGGACCTTTGGTTCGGGTCTCAAAAATTAGAAATATGGGTGTGGGATCTTGGATGGAAAATCTGACTTCGCCAGTAGATTCGAAATGTCGATTTAAGGATGGTTTTACGGCTTTTAAATCTCATTTCAACTCTTGGTTTGGAAAACTATGATTTTAGATTTTGGGGGTCAATTTTGTGCAAACAATGTTTTTTTGAAAATTTGATATCATCATTACATCTAGAACGTCAAATTTAGTGTGGTTGCATAGTTCGTTTGCCTATATCGAACTCCAAACGAATCACAGACACCTCATCGAAGTCCGTTAGACTAAAAAAGGACTAGCTATAGCTGAAAATTTTGCTATAAATTGCAGATTTCCCCCTCTTTTTTGACCCATTTTGCTCATTTTTCATCTTGTCTCTTGAGAGTTAAACCCTAAAGTAGTGTGAGAGCTTAAAAGTAAAGTTTGTGGGAGCTTGGGAAGCTAGATTAATATCTATTTCTTGATTTTATTATGGATTTAAGGTAAGAATTTACTTTTTTCTTAGTAATTTCTTGATTAATTTTTCAAAACTCAAAAATCTTAGGGCTTGATTTTAAACCTCAATTTCACTTCCTTTAACTTGAATAATGTTTTTATCTTATAACTACTAGTTTTTCATCAATTTAACCTTCAAAGCAACTTCGACCGAATTTCAAAGATTTTATCCGGTAAAGCTCAAAATATTTTTTCTTCAATTTGAACTTCATTTTTGACTCGATTTGACTTGAGTTTTCAAATGTAGATTCATAAAAATATGGGGAACATGTTTTTGAAGTTTCGAAAATCCATTTCGGAGATCCATTTTTGACCCCAAACCAAAAGTAGTCAATGAGGGTGTTGTTGGTTTGTTTTGACACGCAGATTTTATATTTGATGTATTTAGTGGAGTTCAGGATTGTTCGCAAAAAGTAAGGTCGTGGATTTAAAGTGTAGCGGACCGGTTTTGGCTTTTGAGGTAGTTTATGAATTAACTTTTTCAGACTAGGCTAGGTAGTAAATAATGATACAAAATACATTTTAAGGGTGTGAACTAATCATGAAAAGTGACTATCTTTGTGTTGTGCCTGTGTAGGGGCCTATATGTGATGTAATTATCGAAATTGAGATATTATGTGATATGTGTAATCGTGTGGGGTCCTATGTGATATTGGTAGCCATGAATATATGTGAATAATTGTACTGTGTTGTTGAAATGCCTAAGGTGGTACCATTGGTATGGTGATATATTCATACTTGTTGTTATATGAGACATGCAGAAATTCATGGATAAAACGAAAATAATGAGTGAATATTGGCTCAGGTAGTTGTGGAAATGTATAATTGTGGTTGGTTGTGGAAATATATCATTGTGATTGGTTGTGGAAATACTCATTATGATTGGTTGTGGGCATTACACCCTCTTATTGTACTCATTCATCAAATATTGGTACCACCGTGGCAACACCTGAATAATGCTGGTAACAACTTTTTAAAACCCTCTCCGAGGAATGTGTTGGGGAGGAAATACTGTAGCACCTTATAAAACCCTTTTCGATGGATGTTCCAAAAAGAAGATATGAGATATGTGGATTGTATACGGGTTGATGAACCCCCCATGGGTCCTGCATTGGAAGGCTGGCCTCCGTAGGTGTATACGGGGATTGTGTGATAATCCTAGAGGTTCTGCGACGACCTCGTGTGTCATCATTATCATATACATTGCACTTACTTTATTGTGGTTATATTGTGTTGTATTGCCTTATTAACTTGCTATTTATGTAATTGTCTTATCTTCTTTTACTTGTATTTGATGATCTTGTATATGCATGTTCCCTCTTGTTTCACTTATATGTCATATAATGCATACTTGTATTCTAATTTTGTTATGATGTTGAAATATATGTTATATATTAGAACTGTTAGGCCAAGCGGTGTGGGCTACCATTGTGGGACATTTTCTGATTACAGGTGATGCGCCCTTAGTGTATATTTTGTATGCTTTATTTACTACTTTGCTTGGTCGGCCTATGATACCTACTGAGTACAAGTGGACCATACTCATACCTACTACGCCCTTTCAGTGCAGGTCCTAACTCGAGTGCACCTCAGTTTGCTTGACTCGGGTGATTGTTGGAGCTTCCAAGGTAGAGGTTGGACATTCATGCATTCGAAGTTCACCTCTATCTTTCTATAGTAGTTATGTCTTTATTGGTATTCGGAGACAGATACTGTGTGCTAGTTGTACTATACTGTGCAGATACTGTGTGCCAGTTGTACTATACGTTGCACATCCAGGGACCTAGTCCCTTGCATTTTAGTTGTTCATCATCAAAACTTCATATAGCAGACCCAAATTTAGAATTTAAAAAAGCATTTGCTTGACCTAACAATTGATATAAAAGTTCAATATCAATTATTGGAGTTAAACTCCATATCTATGGGTTGCGATGATGATATCAATTTAAATTTAGAATCGTTGACTCAAGGGTTGCGACGACCCTTAATATTACCATCTCCAACTCTACCTCTTGGTACTATAGCCTGAGTTTTTTGTTGTTCTTTGCCACTTTATTGTCTCAAAGGTCACTCTATCTTGAAATAACTAGTAGCACCATAATAATAACAACCTCTCTCAAGAGAAGGCCGACCTACAAATGAGTAAGAATCCCTCTGGACCCTCGTAACTGGAGGCTAAGAAGATGTCCTTCTTCGACCCATAATAGAAGATGTCAATGCTAATTGAATTAGGAGGGATGAATGAGCCTATTGACTTTGACCATTAGAATATGAATCACTAAAGTTTCCTGTGTTTTGAGACTTCTTGGCTAATACCTCAGCTAGACCAGCCCGCTGAACTCCCTCAAGATTCTTTACATAGTCATATACATCATTGAAACTATTTTCTACAAAATCCATGTGAACAGATAAAATTTGAAGATCAATGGTCAAACCTTTAACATATAACCAGATTTGCTCCTCCTCAGTGCCTAACTGTCGGGTAACATAGCAAGACAAAGCATGAAACTTGGCTCACATATCATAACTGACACACAATCTTATTTAAGTCCGAAGAACTCATCCTAATTGTGATTAGGAAGAGTACTAGCCACATACTTCTCCAAAAATAGGGCATGAACTAAGCCTAAGACAATGAAGTCACAACTGGTGACCAACACTCCACATAGGCGCACCACCACTGCTTAGCATCCCCTTGCACTTGGAAAGTCATAAACTCAATACCATATTGTTGCTTAATCCCCAACTTGTGAAGTATCACATAGCTGTAAATGATAAACTCATATGTATCCTCAATCTAAGTACTATGAAATAAAGAAGGCTTTATTTTTAGAAACTTGGTCAACAACTCATGCTCGATTTTAGTCATAATAAGGTCTAATACTGTATAGGATACATATTAGTACCCGAAGCCTTATCCACCCTGGGAGCAAAAGAAGTAGTGGTATGAACACCTGAAACCTAAAATGTCAACATAGTAGGGGTGGCTCCAGTTCCATTTATCCCACTAAGAAAATCCAAAACCTGTTGAATAACCTCATAAGACACTAGAGAAAGAACTGCATCTCTATCAAGTCTTACTATCTCTAGCTCCAAACCATCCTCATCTACTACATCAACCTTTTCAAAATGATCCTGAGGTGGGGGAGGTGCTACTGACCTCTGATAGACCCAGTCAACTCCTACCGAAGCTCCACCCCTAGTGGATATTTCTCTCTTTATTTTCCTTCTACTACAATAGTCAGTTTGATATCTGGAGCTACTGGTGATGAGTCTGCTTCTCTTGCTCCATTTGATCTAGTATTCACCATATGTAAATAAAAGAATGAAGAGGTTCATATACTAATTTAGATTATCAAATACCAATTGAAATCAAGATATAACAAGAAAAAAGAAAAAAATTGATAGTTTCCTAAGGTTCTGTAGCCTTCCAAAAAAAAGTACAGACATATGTATAACGTTCGTAGGACTCTACTAGACTCATTTTAGTACTATGATATCAACAAACCTAGACTCTAATACCAACTTTGTCATGACCTAAATCCATCACAAGTGGCACCCACACTACCCTTCAATGAAAGAACCAAATACCCCAAATCATTAACCTACAGTTGGGTAAAAGTAAACTACTAATCAATTCTATTAATCCAAAAATCATATTTAATACAAGAATAAAGCATAAGCACAGTAAAATGCAGAAACATTACACATATAGAAACCCCTAAAACCCAAGAGTCTTTATATCAAAACTACTAAAAATGTCAAAAAAAAAATGCAACCTCAAAACTACAAATGTGTATAATTCCAAATTAAAGGACTTTAAACCATCAATATTAGAATCCATGGTAGCATGATCTGTGTAGCTCACCTTCAAATTCGAATCAACCACTGAAATCATAACTGAGGTTTCGCAGTACCTGCTAAGATGCTTCACTCAACAAAAGTAAGAGCATATATAGTATTAGCACATAATCAAACAAAATTATACTGGTAGGATCATTTGGATAACTTAAGATGAGAAATATGAACACATAACTATAACTAAGTAAAATAAGCTAACACATGTTTACTACTTAGCAATCTCTATTCAACCTACAACACTTAACCATATTGAAGATTCTTATTAAACAATCCATTATGAGCTAAACTAGGTAACACATCAAGTCAAGATAAGTTCATCAAGAAGAATCCAAGTCAACAACACGACTCAAATACCATAACATATGAATAATAATAACAATATATCTTTTATATTATTTTCATTAGCTAAGACCTCTCAAGGATCCAAATAATCTTAATGAAATAATTATTATGCAACCAGGCTCACACGAGAAAGCAAAATAAAAATAAAGCACTTAATTACCGGTTTACTCATAGAACCATCATACTCAAGCAAACCTTGTACATACATGCTAAGGGTCTTATGATTGTTGATCTTAGGTGGATTTATGCACCTAAGTATAATAATATAGCCTTATTTAGCCTTGTTTTGAGGTTTTCTTATGTTTAACGTATGTTCAAAACAAGTTTATAATCAATTGGATCACATAGAGTTTAGATAAGAAAACTAGTGTTACTAGTTTGAGCTATGTGTTGTTCTAATGTATCTCGGTGGATTCTATTGTGCAATGTATAATAATTCATCTTTTTGGTATTATAGGAGACCATTGATGATTTTAATATCAATTTTTGAAATCTAAACAATCTTAAAGTGAAGAGGAAAGACACTCAAGAAGCAAGGAAATCAAAGGCAAAATGAAGGAGTTTATAATATCGAAATCTGATGTTTCTGAGCATAATGGCATGTCACTCCCTTAGACCTTCGATAAAAGGGAATTAAACACCATTATACACAAAATAATTTTTTTCAAAATGGTGTGAATCCACTTTAAGTTCATGTCATGCCCCTAAAAGCAAAGCAACACTAATGTGACATGCCCAAGGCACAAAAACGGACAACTTTTGTCTTATTATAAATAGGACACTTGGGACTTATTGTAAACACCTTGAATGAATTTTGGGGATTGGAATACACTTGAGGAGGCTTATTTTAGGTTTTAAATATTTCCCTTATTTTAATTTTGGATATTAAACATGAATTTCATTTTGGTGATTCGTTGTAATTCCATAAGTGGCTAAACTCCCTCATCTAGGGTTGAGGTCAAGAACATGATTGCTTGTGATTATATTCGAGTTGGTTTATGTTATTTATCATTACTTAATGTTCATATTTCCTTGTATTTACTATTCTACATATTCACAACCCTTAGAATAAATATATATTTCTATTATGAGCCAGGAAGGAGGAACAATATATTAGAACATGGGATGTATGGAGTAGGATTTTAATCATTCAAAGGATTGAAGTTAAGATTTGCATTTAGGATATGAACATACCTAATTTTCCCTATTTGTTTCATATAAGGGATGAAATATAAATTCATTTAATTAGTACTCGCACCCTCGCTTAATGATGTAGTTGTGGGGCTATGTTTGGTAGACAATTAGAGGATAGAAAGAACATAGTCATGTTATCAACCTAGTGAACCAAAAACCAAGGTAATTAACTAACCAATAAGATTATATAAATAATTAGGATTATTTGTAGTGCCTTAACCCTAGGTTTCTCCCTATTATTGTCCAATACTTTATCTCATCGAATTATTTACGGTGACTTTTAGTTTTCAATTCTCAAAAGTTTTTGGTTACTTTTGCACTTGTTTAATCTTCATAGTATGACTATAATTAGATTGTTGTTAAGAACAGGTCCTTGTGGGATCGATACTTGCTTGTAAAGGCCATTTTACTACTTAAGGGACCACGTACATTTGTGTGTGCGCTTGGGCACAATAAGTTTTTAGCATCGTTTTTGGAGACTTGAAAATTGGCAACTATTTTACTTTTAATTTTATTAATTTTCTTACAACACAACTTGATCTTAGCTTCTGAATTTGTAGGTATAGGTCTGAAACTTAAGTAAGCTGGCAAGGGAAAGGGATTTGGTTGACGCATATCCTGAACATAAGCAATGCTTATACCAACTATAGAGAGAAGCAATATTTCTCTATCAGATACCTCAAATTCAACAAGATAAAGCTATTCCTACACCAATGGCTGAAGATCTACTAAGTCACAGGACAGTACGCAAAGTGGAAATCCCACTTGCAACTAATGTTACCTCTATAATTCATTAACCAAAACCTGGAGGTAGATTTGAGCTCAAACAGAACTGGTGAAACTATTGCACAACAGTGGGCAATTCACTGGCCTTTTACATAAGGATCCATAGGTCCATTTGCAAAATTTCTTGTAGATCAATGACACCTTCATTACCACTAAAGTCTCCATAGATTATTTGAGACTCACACTCTTCCCTTTCTAAATTTTGGGGAGAAGTAAGGAAATAGTTGAACACAGAACCAATAAGCTCCATCACTACATGGTATGATCTAGAAAGAAAGTTACTTATCTAATTATTTTCATCTACAAAGACTGTAAGGTTGTGCAGTGAAATTTTTAGTTTTAAGCAGAAACTGGATGAGAACTTGTATCATGCTTGGGAAAGGTTCAAATCTCTTTTCAGGGACTATCCACATCACTAACAGACCAATGAGGTATTGGCTCATACTTTTATTGAAGCTCTTGACCATAACACAAAGATTTTGTTAGATTCAGTTGTAGGTGGTCAAGCATTAGAGAATACTTATGATGAGTTGTATATCTTGCTGAATCGAATTAAGCAAGGTGATCTTTATTGGCATATTGATATTGCTAGAAGTGTAGTGAAAAGCCTGCGGGTATGATTAAAGTTAATAGTGTCACAGCATTGGCCGCCCATTGTTAGTTTTTCATAATCAGACGATGGTGCAGTTTACCAAGTTGGGTGTGAACCAAACTTAGGATCAGGTAAATACAATCTATTTGTCCCCATCTTGGTATGTAATTTATGGAATTAGTGGTCACTCTAAAAACTTATGTGGAAAAAAATTAGAATCAATAAATTTTATGAGTAATGTACAAAAGAGAAACTATGGGAATGCCTTACAAGTGGCAGATTCATCCTAACTATTCATGGGGCAATAATCAGACTGAGCAATTTCAGCAGCAACAAAACATGCAGGCTAGTAAAATTGAGGAGACATTGAAGAAGATCCTGGCCAACCAAGAACAAATGCCTGTTAAGATAAAAAAATTAGAAATTTTTCCAAAAAATTTTGCAGTTGGGATAATTAGCTTAAGGGTAGAGTACCAAACCTCAAGGTGGTTTGCCTAGTGATACAGAGAATCCAAAGCAAGTTATTGCAATTGGCTCGAGGAGTGGTAGAGATCTCCTTGACAGGCCTCTGTACAAAAATTAAGAGGTACAGGTAGAGTTAGTCCCAAAGAGTGTAAAAGATAAGAAAGTTGCAGTTAAATAGACTTACAATTTAGAAAAGTCTGAGCACTTCAAAAATAAGACAGCTGAGCATGTTTTTGAAAGACCACCACCACCATTCCCTCATAAGATTAAAAAGCTAAAGAGGATGTATCTTTTAAGAAGTTCTTTAACACGTTTAGAGAACTTTACATTAACCTCCCATTGTTAGATGTTTTTTAGGGTATGCCTAAGTATGCTAAGTACTTGAAGGATGTGGTGACCAATAAGATAAAGTTGAATGAAACTGAGACGATGGCACTTACTGAGCAGTGTTATTTGGTTATGATGAGGAAAATGCCCAAGAAATTAAAGGACCCAGGGAGCTTTGCCCACCCTATACAAATTAGTGATAATGATGTGGTCCATACCTTGAGTAACTTAGGTGAAAGTATAAACTTGATGCCCATATCGATATTTAGTATTCTTGGTTTGGGAAAGCCAAGGCCATATTTTATGGTGCTCTAAATGGAAGATAGAACCAGAGTGCATCCCGAAGAAATCATAGAGGACGTGCTAATAAAGGTTGGTAAGTTCATTATTCCTATAGAGTTTATTGTTCTTGATTATGATACAGATGACAGGGTACAAATCATACTGGGACATTCATTCATAGCAATATGAGGAGCATTGATTGATGTTAAAAAGGGCACTCTGAAAATGAGACTGGATGATGAAGAGGTGGTCTTCAAAGTATATAAACCACTCAATCCATCTTTGTTCTATAAGGATTTCTGCATGATCACGGCTATGAAAGTGGATGAGTGTGTAGTGGTAGAGTGCAAACAACCGATAACCTCTCCTAACCATTTTATAGAGTTTTCCAAGATACCTCTTAATCCCAAAGTTGAAAAACCTAAGAAGGATCATGATAAGGCTATTGTGAACAATGATTCAGACCTTGATGATACACACTCAAGAGGTCAGAAAAGAGTGAAAAGATGGACTTTGAGTAGAAGGGAAAAAATGAAGAAATATGGTTGAATGTAGTTATGTGGCTCGTGCTATGACACTAAATCAAGCACTGCTCGGGAGGCAATCCAAATTAAGGTAGGATTCTATTTTTTATGTTGTTTTTATTTCACATTTGTTTTTGTTTTTGTGTTGAGTCAAAGGTTGATGGAAAATTTGAGTACTAAAAAGCCAAGCAAAGGAGCATGGCAAAGACTGGGTGTGAGGTCCTTCGAACCTCATTGATTATTAAAGATGCTGCTAGCTAGGCGTAGAGGCCGTAAGGAGTATTCCTATCCTTGCTTATGAGTTATACTTTTGGGACAAAGTGTGATTTTAGGTGTGGGGTGGGGAATCTTTCTATGGTCTTGGGTGAAGTGTTTCTATAGGATTTTAATTCTCAATTGTTTTCTAGTTTTTGAGTAAATTTGAAAAAAAAAATATAAAGATTTTCTCTTTGATTATTTTTAGTTTTTGTTGTTAGTGTCATTTTAGTAGGAGCATACTTCACCCACCCCTTGATTTTTCTTTTCAGTTCCTTTTTTAGGGAACGCCCTTTGAACCCAATATCTTTTTTTTATTTTTAGGAGTAAATTTTAAAATTTTGGTGTTAGGAATAAGTGAGACATTCTTTATATGTGCTATGTATGATTACATGATGCAAGTGATTTTGTTTGTAAAACCATGCAAATTATGGTGAATTACTACTTTTGAAACTCTTAGGCTCAAGTTTATGACTCTTGTGTGGTGTTGGCTTAATTGTGAAGTGATTCTATTGCTTAGTTTAGAGTCTATAATGATCCTACTTGAGTTTATCATGCGTCATGTGTGATGTGGGGTATTTTGTTGAATTCCTTATTGCATATTGATGTCTAGATCTTGCCTGGTGTATGTGCAAAGAGAAATAAAGAATGTGGGTTTAGGAGATAATATAGGCATTTTTGATAGCAATGTTTTATACCCTCTTTTATCCATTCTTGTGCACAATCATAGTTATCCCCTTTGAGCCTTTAGACTATCTTCTTTGGTAGCCTCATAAGTAGTCTATTCCATTTATCTAATTCACCGTAATTTAATCTAATGATGCTAAGTGCTTTGGTTGGAAAATTAATATGGTTAAGAAGTGTAAAATTTAGGAAGGAAAGAGGTGAAAGTGAGGCCCCAAAGTAGTAGACATTAGTGATGAAAAAGTTAATGTGTTGTAGTTGAGAGTGATGTAATGAAAAGAAAGAAAATCATGCAAAATTAAATCCTGTGTTAATAGAAAATACTCCCTCCTTAATATATGTGAACTAGCTTAAAGATATGGGGCAAAATAAAATAGGTGTGTAAAGGTAGAGGTGATGAAAACTTGGTGGATTAGAGATAAATTGAATGACAAGAGTGATGTATTAAAGTGCTTAGGGAAGATAGTCACTAATACTGGCTAGAATATTTCCAACCCGTCTCTTAGCCTACATTATAATCCTTTAAGTCCTATTTAATATTGAGCCTTTACATTCTGATATTAGTGGAGTACTGCACTAAGGTCAAGCCTATGGTCCATCTCATGTGACATGAGAGTTCCTAGTGAGGATGACCGTAATTTGATTCTGATACCTATTCTTGTGATACATTGCATCTTTGTGAGTGGTTAAGGATAATTCTCTTGTATGAGCGCGCATATTCTATGATAGTTAGGTGAATTATATGACTTCTTGGATTGAGTAATATACATGAGTTTTCCAACTTGGTGGAGTCAATTTTTGAAGCTAAAGTGTTTTGAAATAGTTTTCATGAGCTTTCAATTATATATGACATGCTTGGGGTGGAACTTGCTATTCATGTAGTAATTGTAGTGCTAGTTTGAGTTTCTTGCTTGTAGTAGTAATTTTGGACTATTACCTTATATGGTGCTTAATTTAATGAGTTGTTCGAGGACGAACAAGAATTTAAGTGTGGGGTGATGATCTTAGGTGGATTTATGCACCCAAATATCATTATCTAGCCTTGTTTTGAGGACTTTTTATATGCATAATGAGTTTATATTCATATAATTGATCATCTAAGTGTTAAAATATTTTTTTATGATGTTTAATATGTTTTCAAAATAAGCTTCGAATCAATTTAATAACATAGAGTTTAGATGAGAAAACTAGTATTAATATCTTGAGTTAGGTGTTGTTCTAGTGTATCTCAGTGGATTCTATTGTGTTGTGTGCACTAATTAGTCTTTTTTTTATGTGATAGGAGGAAATTTATTATGTTAATATTAATGTGAGGAATCTAAACAAGCTTAAGTTGAAGTGGGAAGATACCCAAGAAGTAAGAAAATCAAAGACAAAAATAAGGAGTTCAAGATGTCGAAATCTGATGTTTCTAAGCACAAGAGCATGTCACGCCTTTGGACCTCCGAGATAAGGTCATGCCATACCCTTAGACACAAAATAAATGTGTCCAAAATAGTATTCATCCTCTTTAAGGGCTTGCCACACCCATAAACGTGGAGCAACACCAGTGTGACATGCCCAAGGCACCAAAATGGACAGGTTTTGTCATATTATAAATAGGAAACTTAGGGCTTGTTGTAAACACCTTGGACGACTTTTGAAGCTTGTAATACACTTGAGGAGGGTTCTCTTATGGTCTTTAATCTTTTCCTTAGTTTAATTTTGAATTTTATACATGAATTTCATTATGGTAATGCGTTGTAATTACATGAGCGGTTAAACTCCCTTATCTAGGATTGAGGCAAAGAACATGATTACTTGTGCTTATATTTGAGTTGTTTATGTTATTTATAATTATTGGTTGTTCATATATCCTTGTATTTACTACTCTTTGAATTTGCGACCCTTAGAATTAGAGGTGTCAAAATGAACTCAAATTGAGTTGACCCACCCAATCCGCCCAAAATTTAATGGGTTGGATTCAAGATAATTTGTTATTAGGTAAATTTCAACCCATTATGTCCCAACCCATTTTCAAATTGGGTTCAAATGAATCCAATCAATCTCTACTTCAACTCGTTTGATAAAAAATTATTTTCTTAATGAAAATAGGGGGGAAAAGTGACAATGTGTCCTCCCACTCTTAAAATTATCCACCTCTCCTCCACCTTTCCCCCAACCCCAACACAAGCCAACTCAGCCCACCCTTACCCCTACTCCCTTAAATAAATTATTTTTATTTTTTAAAAAGCCTTTTATAAATTTTCTTCTTGTCCCCGCCCCACCTCATCCCCATTCCCCCTCCCTACCTCGAACCCCTACCCCCACCCTAAAAAATTATTTTTTGATCTTTTTGAAAATAAATTAAAAATATTTTCTTATCCCATGATCAAAACCCCACCCTCCCTCCTTCCCCACACCCCCTACCCCTCCTCCAAAAAATATTTTTAAAAAAACAATTTAAAAAGTAAATAAATAAATAAAAAATTAAAATTGAAAAAAAATCTTACCCGAACCCCACCTCTCCCTACTATAGAATATATTTTAATATATTTAATTTAATAATAATAATAATAATAATAATAGTAATAATAATAGTACATAGTAAAATTGCTAACAAAAAAGTGTTTAGTAATAGTATTAGTGTGGTGGTGGTGGTGATGATGATAA
Source organism: Capsicum annuum (assembly GCF_002878395.1). NCBI lineage: Eukaryota > Viridiplantae > Streptophyta > Magnoliopsida > Solanales > Solanaceae > Capsicum > Capsicum annuum. The sequence continues at coordinate 33,714,256 of NC_061114.1, forward strand.
TGATGATGATGATGATGATGGTGGTGATGGTGATGATGATGATGGTGGTGGTGGTGGTGATGATGATGATGGTAGTAATGGTGATGATGGTGATGGT